>NW_024544309.1:0-49609 GCF_018167655.1 Microtus oregoni | reverse complement strand
AGATAAAGGTTAGGGTGCAGTTGTATTTATTCCTACTCCATCCCATTTAAGAATCTTAGAAGCCTGGGGGTGGTGGTGCACACCTTTAATCCCAGCACTTTGGAGGAAGAAGCAGGTGGATCTCTGTGAGTTCAAGGCCAACATGGTCTACACAATATAGTTTCAGGAAGGTAACAAAGCTACAAAGAAAATTCTGTCTCAAACAAAACAAACAAAATATGTCTTAGAGGGTGCTTACGTCTGTGTCTCAGAATCCATGTTGGCCTAAGACTTATCTGCCCCACCGAGGAGGGCAGAAGTGAACTTGTGTAGTCTCCTCTTTACTCTGTCCTATGAAGGTGTGGAGGGATCTAGTGATTCACTCTCACAATCCATTTTGTGCTTACCCTGCTCTCTCAAATAGATAAGATTAATACTGAAATAGTATGCACTCTACATCAGTCTGTCCTACTGAAGTGGCTTTGAGGGAGTCACTTTCCGTCTCTCTGAATCAATTTTTTTTTCCTAAATTGATCTCTCCAATGCAAGATGTCACAAGAGAACTACTGTGCTCTCTACCTAAGTATGCCTGATATGCTTGGCTTCAGGGAGCTGGTGTCTGTCTTGCAGTATCCATGTTGTCCTAACTTGATATGTCCTTCAGAGGATGATAGGAGTGACCTGGTATGCTTTCCACTTGTCTGACTAAGAAATGGTGGATGTAGGTCATGCATCCCTCCAGAGCTCCTCTTGTTCTAATCGTTATCTGTCTTATATAAAATATTAGATTGCACTAGAGTGTTCTCCATATCATTGCTTAATATGAAGGAGGAAAAGAAGGCAGCTAGTGTCTATTTCAGAATTCATGTCATTCTGTCCTTGATCTAGTGTATATATGAGCTTAGGAGTGAATCATTATGCTTTTTAATTAAGTCTGCCCTACTAAGGAGTCAAGGAGAGACTAGCATTCCTCTCATTCAGAATCCATGTTGTCCTATCTTTGATCTTGCCTACATATGAGGGTCGTGAGCAAACAAGTGTTCAGTTTCTCTGTCTTTCCTAGTTAAAAGTCTTTGAGTGGTCTAGTATCTGTCTCTCAGAATACATGTTGCCCTAACCTTATTCTGCCCTATTGAAGAAGACAGGGGTGAAGTAGTGTAGTCTCTATTTCACCATGCCCCTACACAGGAGGCTTGATAGGATCCAGTGTCTATTTTCTCAGAATCATTTTCATGCTAAACTTGACCTATTCTCCAGAGGAGGTTGCATGTGAAATACTGCGTTCTCCCCACTCAGTCTGTTCTACTGACGAGGCTTGCAGGAATCTAGTGGCTATATCTTAGAACCCATGTTGTCTTAAGCTAGACCATTCCTACAAACTAGGCTATAAATGACTTAATGTGCTCTATACCTCAGTATACCCTACAGAAAAGAGCTGAGGTGAGCTAGTATCTCTCTCTCAGAATCCATATTATCCTAAACTTAATGAGCCCTATAGAAGAGGTTAAGAGCAAATTCCTCTTGCTTTCCACCACTCTTTCCTACAGAAAAAGCATGAAGTGAGCTTGTGTAATCCATATTAAACAAACCATGATCTGATCAATGGAGGAGATTAGAAGTAAACTATAGTACTCACACTTCAGCCTGTCATACTGAGGAAACTTGGAGTCAATTATTTTTTCTCTTTCAGAATCCAGGTTGTCCTAAACATGACCTGTCCCCACTTATAAAGCTAGGAGATAACTAGTGTGCACTTTACCTCAGTCTGTCCTAGGAAAGAGTCTTAGAGGGAGAGTGTGCACTTTACCTCAGTCTGTCCTAGGAAAGAGTCTTAGAGGGAGATAGTGTCCATCTCTCAGAATCTATACCATCCTAACCTTGATATGTCAAATTGAAATGGATAAGATTGCACAGGAAATACTCTTCACTTCATGTCTTCCTGTAGAACTGTCATGGAGAAAGCAAATGTTTATCTGTAAGAGGACATGGTATGCTAAACTTTATCTGACCTCAAAAGGAGATTAGGAGTGATTTAGTGTGTTCATTCACCTCATTATTTTACTATGAAGAGACCTTGGTGAAAGCTAGTGTCTATCTCTCAACACTCATGTTGTCTTATGATCTTTTCTACAAAAAAAGGATAGTTATGTCTAGCATGTACTAGTCTTCAAGAACTTCATAGAAAAGAACTTTCTTTCATTATCCCTGTTGCCCTTACTTTATCTGCCCTACAGAGCAGGTTAGAAGTTAAATACTTTACACTTTAATCTGTCCTACAAAGGAGTATTAAAAGAAAACTAGTTTCTGTCTCTCAAAATACTTGTCTTACTAAGTTGTTCTTTTCATCAGAGGAGGTTGGAAAATAAACTAGTTTACACTCCACCTCAGTGTGTCAATAGAGAAGGCTGTGATGAAGATTGTACCTGTCTATTATAATCAATGTCATTCTTACCACATCTGCTCTATGGGAAAGTTGAAGAGGGAAGTAAAGGGCACTAAACCTCATTCCATTTCACTGAGGAGACATGGATGCAGCTAGTGTCTACCTTTCAGAATCCATGTTCTCTTAACCTTGATCTTTCCTATGGATATGGAAAAGATTTACTTAGTGTGATCTATTGCACAGTACATATTTGGAAGATGAGTCTGAGAGAGCTACTCTCTGTCTCTTGGAAACCATGTCATCCTATTTTTGATCTGTCCTACAGAAAAGGAAAGAAGTATCTTAATATGCTCTATGGCTCTGTTTATCCTATACTAAAAAGCTGAAGGGAGCTAGTGTTTGTATCTTAGAATTAATGATGAACTAAGCTTGATCTGTCCTACAAAGGAGGTTAAAATAGAATTAGTTGCCTTCAAACAAAATCTGTCCTACAGAAGAAGCACAGAGAGAACTACTGTCATTCTCTCAAAAGCCATGTCATATAACCCTTGATCTGTCCAATGGAGGAGATTAGGGGTTAATTTATGAGTTCTCCATTTCTGCCAGTCACACAGAGTGATGAATCTTAGAGGGGATTAGTTTATGTACCACAGAATCCTAGATTGTCCTAACCTTAATCTGCCTCATGGATAAGGTTAGGAATGAATTAGTAAGAACTATATTACAATGAGTCTTAATAGTCTTGGGAGATCTAGTGTCTGTCCTTTAGAATTCATGTTGTCCTAACCTTGTTCTGTATAACTTAATAGGTCTTTAGTGAACTAGTGTGCTCTCTAACTCAGTCCCTTCTACATAGTCTTGGAGGGTAATAGTGTCTTTCTTCAAGAATCATATTGTGTTAATCTTAATCTTTCCTATGGAAAAGGTCATAGATAAACTAATATTCTCTTAAATAAACTGTCACTGTAGATAGCTTGTGGGGAGCAATGCCTAGCTTTCAGAATCCATGTTGTATTAATGTTGATGTTTCCTACAGATAAGGATAGAATTGATATATGGTGCTCAGCACTTCAGTCTATCCTGCAGAAAAGAGCTGGAGGGAGTAATGTCTTTCTCTCACAATTTATGTTGTTTAAATGCCCTCTGTACAACAGAAGAGTTTGGAAGTGAAGTAGTATGTTTTACACAGAAGACCTGTAGGGATCTAATGTCTGTCACTCAGAAGATATGTTTTCCTTTATCTGTCCTATGGAAGATACAGGAATAAAACCATATGTGTCCCATATCTAGTGCAATCTATTGAGGAGGATTGTAGGAGCCTGGTGTCTGTCTTTCAGAATCCATATTGTCTCAACCTTGAGTTGTTCTCTCAATAAATACAACAGTGACTTAGTGTAATATACCCTTTCATATATACCATGGAGAAACACAGGATAAAGCTAGTATCAGGATCTCATATCCAAGTGGTCTGACCTTTGATCTGTCATAAGGAAAAGCATAGGAGTAACCTTGTGTGTTCTCCACCTCAGTCTGTCCTACAGAGGGAGCTTGAAGAGAGTTATCATGCAACAATGTAAAAAGTACTTCTGGACAATAAATAATTACAGATATGCAATAAAGACAAATCCAGACAAAAAAGACCTATAAATGTGCTACAGTGTTGGATAAATATATGTAGGCTTGGAAGAGAGAAAAAAAATAATAGTTATTAAAAACAAGTAAAGGGTTTAAAAATCATAAAGTTTTTAAAGAGACAGAGTACAGAAAAAAAATAAACCATGTGAAGATGGAAAATTCACAGAGTTTGGATTGTTTATATTATTTTGTCATCTTTAAATTTTTTGACTGCAGAGAGACTTTTGATTCTGGGGACTGCTAAGCTAAGCCAACATAGATATTTCAAAGGTATCTTGAATTCAAAATTTGAGTCTAAGGATATTTTGCTTTGGAAAAGAGGTTCTTCTTTTGTTTACACAGAAGATGATAGCCTGTGGATTGTTTCCAGACCAACATGGTTTGATGGATCAAGAACCCCTGAATGGTTGCTGCAAACACCTCCGCAAAGAAAATACTTCATCCAATAAACAGCAGGAAGAAGATTGGACAGAATTGCACTCATATTCCCAAATACAGCTTGTAAATGTTTCTTTACATTTAAAGGGGGATATGCTATTGAGATGGATACTTTACATTGGTATGGATCTTGTTTTATTTATAAAGATTTAAAGTCAATTTTGTTATATGTATATGTATTTCTGATCTTGATTAAGGTATGGTTTTTTGTAGTTCATTTAAAAATATAATGTATAATTAAGAAATATAGGTTAATAGATAATCATCTATAATAGTCAAACTCAAAGTAATGCTAATTAGATTTTCTAAATATACAGAAATGTAGTTCAGATGGATAGGTATTCTTCAAATCTTTCAGAGACCTTCAGAATGTGGCATTTAAATTATTTTAAGAACTTAGGACTTTTCTTGCAGCACCAAACTACTTCAAGAGGACGATGGGCACTGAAGAGACTCCTTATGGAGTTGGTTAGCCATTTGGGCAAGAAACTGCTCTTACCTGGACTGCTTTATGGTGTGCTGCAAAAACTGAACATGCAGAACTCACAGAGAAATGAAAAGGCTGATTCAGTAATTACACATTTATTAGAAATTATGTCCATCATGTGTAATTACTGAATTGACCTTTTCTGAGCTTCAAGCAGTTGCCCACTGAAAACCTGAATTCTAGAGGCTATCTCTAAAAATCCATTCTGTATTAACCTTGATCTGTAATGCAGGATGATTGGTAACTAGAATGCTCTCCACATCACTCTGGCCTGTGGAGATGGCTTGGTCAGAGTTAGTGGGTATATTTCAAATTTGTGTTTTCTTAACTTTGATGTATCCTACAAATAAGGATAGCATTGGCCGAGGTTGCCCTGCACCTCAGTCTCTTCTTTGGAAAATAACTGAAGGGAGTTAGTGTTTGTCTCTTACAATCCAAGCCATTCAGACACATTATGTTCAACAGAGCAGGATAGGAGTAAACTGGAGAGCTCTCCATCTCAGTCTGTTCTACAGAGGATGTTGGTAGGGAAGTAGTGGCTGTCTCTCAGAATCTATGATGCTTTGAGATGATTTGTCCTTACTGAGGATGTTATTAATAAAGTAGTGTACTCCCTATATCAGTTGGTTCTATTGAGAGGGCTAGAGACTATGTCGCATCTATCTCTCAGATACTAAGTGCTAGTAACCTTGATCTGTTCTACAGAGAAGGTTAAAAATAAACTAGTGTGCTCTACCTCACCCTGTCCTACAGAGGGGAATGGAGTGATTAACTATTCATCTATTAGAATCTATGTCCTCTTAATCTTGCTCCATTCTCTAGATATGGTTACAATTGAATTAGTATGCTTTCCACCATAGTCTGTCTTGCTTAGAGGGAATGGATTGAAGCAGTGTGTTGGTCTCTCATAATGTATCTCATGAAATTTATCATCTGTTTTATGGGGAAGATTAGGGATGAACTAATGTACTCTCTATTTCAGTTTGTCCTACTGCAAAGAATTTGGAGAGAGCTGGTTTCTCTCTCATAGAATCAAAGTTGTCCTCAACTTGATCTGTTTTATGGATAAATTAAGTACTTATTATTACTTAAACTAATTTAAGTAATTAAACTAATTACTAATTAGTTGACATGCCACCTCCGGCTGTCCGTGAAAGAGTCTCAATGAATCAAGTGCCTGTCCCTCAGAAGCTGTGTTTTCCTAATATTTATCTGTCCAACTAAAAAAAAAATGGAGTGAAGTAAGGTGCTGTCCATATTATTTTGTCCTACAGAGGAAACTTGAAGGGAGCTAATGTCTGTCTTTAAGAATGAGTGGTATTTTTAGCTTCTTTGTCAAAAAACAGGTATTTATAGGTGTGGGAATTGAATGGTAAAAAGAAAGCATATTCAACAAATGGTGCTGACATAATCAAATGCCAACATATTGAAGAATGAAAATAGATCCATATCTATCCCCATGCACAAACCTCAAGTGTATGGATCAAAGACCTCAACATAAAACTAACCACACTGAACCTCATAGAAGAGAAAGTGGGAAATACACAAACACATTGACACAGGAGACCACTTCCTAAATATAACCCCAGTAGTACAGATACTAAGAACAACAATTAATAAATGGGATCTCTTCAAACCGAGAAGCCTCTGTAAATAAAGGGCACAGTTAACAAGATAAAATTGCAGATTACAGCATGGAAAAGGATCTTCACACACCCCACATCAGACAGAGAACTGATCTCCAAAATATACAAAGAACTCAAGAAACTTGACATCAAAAGAAGAAATAATTCAATACAAAAACATAGTAGAGACCTAAACAGAGAACTCTTAACAGATGAATTTCAAAAGACCGAAAGACACTTAAGGAAATGCTCACCATCCTTAGCCATCAGAAAAATACAAATCACAAACAACTCTGAGATTCCAACTTACACCTGTCAGAATGGCTAAGATCAAAAACATTGATGACTTCTTATGCTGCAGAGGAGTCAGGTAAGGGGAACACTCCTCCATTGCTGGTGGAAGTGATAACTCGTACAACTGTGTTGGAAATCAGTATGTTGATTTCTCAGAAAATTATGAAAAATCTACCTCAAGATCCAGCAATACCATTTTTGGGTATATACCAAAAGGTTGCTAGTTGTTGTGATCCAGCTGTACTCACTCCCCCTGACTGAAAGCAGAACTTCCTTGTGGTCTGTAATTGACAAGGATGATTGTGTTCTTTCTGGCCAGTGGGTCTCCACAGGAGTAGAGGTATAAAAGGTCGCCGGGCAAAATAAAGGTTGCTGTTCTTCCACCTGAAAAGAAGCCTCTGTTTCTCTATCCCGGCACCCCCCACCAGTCTTGGCTATCCAGGCTGCGCTGGCTGCAGCAGTTGCTCAACCATACCACAAGGACATGTGCTCAACTTTGTTCATAGAGGCATTATTCATAATACCCAAAACCTGGAAAAAACCTAGATGACCCTCAAAATAAGAATGGATAATGTGTACATTAACATATTGCAGTACTACAGAGTAGAAAAAAATGACATCTTGATGTTTGCAGGCAAATGGATGGATCTAAAAAAACATATTGAGGGCTAAAATGATGGCTCAGAGGTTAAGAACACTGACTATTCTTCCAGAGGTCCTGAGTTCAATACCCAGCAACCACATGGTGGCTCACAACCATCTATAATGAGACCTGGTGCCCTCTTCAGGTCTGTAGGCACACATGCAGACAGAACACTGTATACATAATACATAAATAAATGAATAAGTCTTTAACAAACATATTGAGTAAGATAACCCAGACCCAAAAACACAAATATAGCATGTACTCACTCATAGGTATCTTTTAGATATAAAGCAAAGAAATAACAGCCTACAGTCCTCAACCCCAAAGAAGCTAGACAAGAAGACCCTAAGGGAGACATATTTACATCTGCATATGAAGGAGAAAAATACAAGATCTCCTGAGTAAATTGGGGGTGTGGGTGTCACAGGAGACGGTAGAAGAAGAGAGGGGAGGAAGAGGGACAGGGAGAAATGTATAGCACTGTGAAAACAATAAAAAGAATCAGTGGTGTGAGGAGTTTGATGGGGAAAGTTATGAGGGAGCAGGTGTGCTCTCTGCCAGTCTTTCATAACAAAAGAAGGCTTGGTGGGAGCTAGTGCCTGTCTTTCAGAATCTCTTTTCTTAAATTTGATCTGTGTTACAGGTAAGGAAGGATAGGACTGATCAAGACTTCTCTCTATCACGATGCAAAAAGCTAGAGGGAAATAGTGTCTATCTATCGGATTTCAATTGTAGTGATCTTGATCTGCCCTACAGAAGCAGTTAGAAGTGAACTAGTCTGCTCTCCATCTCAGTTTTTCCTACAGAAGAGGCTTTTACAGAGCTGGTGTCCATCGCTCTCCAAATCTTCCTAATTTGGTATGTCCTACTGATGAGTTTAAAAATATACTAGCTTCTTGTAAACCTTAGCTTATCTTACAGAAGAGGCTTTGGCAGAGCTAGTCTGTCCTTCAGAATAAATTTTATTATAACTCATTCTGTTTAACAGAGTAGGAAAGAAGTGAAGTAATATGCTTTTCAATTTAGATTGTCCTATGGATACTCTTAGAATTAGTGCTTTCCTCTCATAAGCCATGTAGTCCTAACTTTAATCCTGACTCACAGTAAGTTAGGAATGAACTATTGTAATATCCACATCAGTCTTTCCAAGAGAGGATGCTAGGAGGGGCTAGAGTCTGTCTTTCAGTATTCATATTGTCCTAAATTACTCTTTCCTATTGAGGAGGACAGACATGAACTAGTTTATACTCCAACTCAGTCTGCCCTACTAAGGATGCTTGAATAGAGCTAGTGTCTCTCTAACAAAATATTTGCTGTCCTAACCTCCATCTGTTCTACAGAAGAGAGTAGGAAGATTAGGAGTTAACTAGCATAATCTCCACAACAGTCTGTCCCATGGAATGGGGATTGGAGGAAACTAGTATCTGTCACTCAGACTCCATGTCATCCTAACCTTAATCTGTCCTATGTAAGAGGTAAAAAAAACAAATAAGGTAGTCTACTTCAATTTGTACTAATTCTTTCTTGGAGAAAATTTCTCTTTATCAGCATCCAGAGTTTCCTAAGCTTGATTTGTTATACTGATGAGGTTAGGACTAGACTACCATGCATTAGACCTCATTGTGTGAATCTTGGATGGAGTTAGTAGTTGTTGCTCTATATTCATTTAGTCCTTAACTTGATATGTTCTGAAGAGTGAGTTATGAAAGAACTAGTAGGTTCTCTACCTCAGTATGCTCTAAGGATAAAGTTTGGAGGAAGCTAGTGTCTATTTCTCAGAATTCATGTTGTCCAAACCTCCTTGATATTTCCCCTAAATAACATTAGAAGAGAACCATTGTGCTCTCCTTCTCAATATATCCTACCAGGGGTCTCAGAGAAAAAGCTAGTGTCTGTCTCTCACAATCCTAACTTGATCTATACTAAAAAGCACAAATAGTGTGCATTTAAACTCATTGTATCCCACAAAAGAGGATTGGAGGGAGCAAGTTTATGTTTTTTTGTCCTAAATTGTTTATCCCAATGGAGTATGTTAGCAATGTTATTTTGTAATTCCCATCTCAGCATCTAACAGAGGAGTCTAAGTAAAATTAGTGTCTTTCTGGATCCAAATCATTCTAACCTTCACCTGTCCTATTGAGGAGTTTAAGAATGAACTAGTGTGATCTTCAGTTCAATCTGCCCTACAAGGAAGTTTATATGAATCTAGTGTGCGTTTGTCAGAATCTGTGTTTTCCTAACTTGATATGCTCCATGGAAGATGTAAGTAATGAATTACTGTTCTCTCCACCTCATCATGTCATGTGGAGGAAGCTTGGAGGTAGCTATTGTTTTTCTCTCAGTGTCCACTTTGCCTGGTCCTTGTTCTGTAATAAGAATATGGTAGGAGTGAACTAGTGTGTTATTCATCTCAGTCTGTTCTATAAAGAGTGCCTGGAGAGAGCTACTTTCTGTCTCAGAATGCATTGATTTCTAACCTTGATCTGTCATAAGTACAAGTTATATTCCAATGTGCTCTCCATCTTAATGTATCTTACAAAGAAGACTTAGAGGAAGCTTGTTTCTGTCTCTCAGAATACCTGTTTTCAGCCCCTTTCTCTATCCAAAGTAGGAGGATAGGGGGTGACCTAGTGTGCTTTCAACTTCAGTCTTCCTAGAAGAGGTTTGATGGGAGCTGGTGTTTTTCTCTCAGAATCACAATTGATCTCTCCTGTAAAACACTGTGTCCAGGACACCTTAAACTTTATCAGTCCTGTGGAGTTTTAATAGGAGTTAATTAGTATGCTTTCCACTTCAGTCTGTCTTTCTGAAGAATTTTGGAGGGAGAGAGTTTCTCTCCCTTCAAAGTCCAGGTTTTCCAGAGCTTGATATACCCTACAGATAAGGAAAGGAATGAACTAATGTGCACTCCAACTTCTTCTGTCCTACCAAAGAGGCTTTAAGGAACTTGCATCTATCTCCCAGAATGCATGTTCTTAGCCTTTCCTATTAAACAGGTTATGAGTGAACTACTGTGTTCTATAACTCAATATGTCCCAAGAAGAAGGCTTGGGGGGGGAGTTCCTGTCTGTTACTCAGAATCCATTTCATCTTATGTTTTATGTCTTACGGAGTGGGATTAGAGTGAACTTGCGTGTTCTCCACCACAGTATTCCTATAGAGCATGATTAGAGGGAGCTATTGAGTTTATCTCAGTATCCATATAGTTCTAATCTTAAACTGTCCTCTGAGGGAAGTTGGTAATTAACTAGAATGATCTCCACCTGCCCAGACTACAGGTGAGGCTTGGAGGGAGCTGGTCTCTGTCTTCTAAAATCGACATCACGCTAACCTTTATTTGTCCTATGTATGCATAATTACACATAGTATAACTAGGAGTGGAGTGAGAAGCCTACTTCAGTCCTCCCTCCCAAAAAGTCTTGAAGGAACCCCGTGTTTGTTTCTCAAAATCCACCTTCATCTGTACTGCAGATAACTACAAGAGCATCCTAGCATGTTCTACACCTCCACTTTATCCTATGAAAAAGAGCTAGAACAGTAGTTTTCAACCTTTCTAATCCTGCAACTATATATATATACATATATATGTATAGTCATGATCCTCAAACATAGAATTTCTTTCATTGTTACTTATTAATTGTATTTTTTTGCTATGGTTATGAATTATAATATAAATATCTTAGTTTCCAATTGTCTTAATTGACCCTTGTGAAAGGGTCACTTGACCCTCAAAAGGGGTGGAAACCCACATACAGAGAACCACTATACTAGAAGGCACTAGCTTCTGTTTCTGATTCCAAGCTCTTATAACCATGATCTACTCTACAGTGTAGTTTCAAAGTGTTCTAGGTGGATAGGAGTTACCTCATGAACTCTCAATCTCAGACTGTCCTTCAAAGGAGAATTGCAGGGGGTTTGCTTTTGTCTTTTGAAATTGATGTTATTCTAATGTAATTGGGTATACGGAAGTAGTTACAACTGAACTACTGTGTGCTCCACCCCAGTAAGCCCTACAAAGTATGCTACGAAGGTAGATTTTTCTCACTATTTATGTTGCCCAAGCCTTTGCCTGTGCTAAAAGGAAGGTTAGAAATGAATTATTGGTCTCTCTAGTTCATTTTGTCCTATGTAGGTGGTTTGGAAGGAGGTACAGTCTGACTCTCAGAATCCACATCTTTCCAACCTTAATCTGTCCAATAGAGGAGGTTGGATGTGTCCTATGAAGGAGACTTGGGAAAAGATAGCATCTGTCTCATAGAACCCTTGTTGTGCTAACCTTAATCTGTCCTATGTTTAAGGTCAAGAAAAAACATGTGTTCCTGCACCTCAGTCTGTCCTGTATAGGAAGGTTTAGGTAGCTCATGTCTGTGTATCAGAACCCATGTCATCCTATCCTTCATCTTTAAAGGAGGACAGAATGAGCTAGTGTGTTCCCCACCTCACTTTACCATACAGAGGAAGCATGTAAGATGCTGATTCTTTTTGCTGTGTTATAATATTTTACTGCTACCTGCTGCATTGAAAAATTTTTTGCCTTTTATTTCTTTATCTAGCAAACAGAACAAGCCTGATCAAGACCTATAGACTTTATCATTTTCTATATCAAACTACTATGTAAACATATAAGAAATTATAAGGAATAGATAAATAAATTATTTTTTAAACCCGTTTCTTCAGTTGTTCTTACATATATATGTATATGAGCGTAAACATACACACCCAAGAACAATGAAGCACATACACTTCTAAATACAAAAACACAATGCTATTAGTCCTTATCATGTTAGTTGCATGTATATGTTTTCAGGGCTGACCATTTGGTATCAGATAATCAATTGTTGTGCCCTTCCCTAGGGAACATTGCTATTCCTACTCTTAGCACACCTTACTGGCATATAGTTCTTTGTTTATGGTTGAAACCTCAAAGAGTTTCTCCCCCTTCAAGTTAGCATTTCTACTGGTATTCTCCTTGTCCAGGTCATGTTTAGGTCATGAATTTGAAAGAGAAGGGGGAGGGTTTAGGTTAGGAAATGGAAAGTGGAACTGACATAGTCCTATTCATCTCAAACAATTAAAATTTATTTTTAAGAAAATAGTTTATGCTGTTACCATTAAAAATATCTTTCCTAGCATGGAATGCCTTACATTATGTACCTTTAAAAATTTGCTATTCAGGTTTTTTTAATATGCTTGAAACTAAATTTTTTCTTCAAACATGAGATCTCTTTAAGGACACAGTGACATTTTCTTATCTTCATTATCATTCAGCCTAAAAATATATCTCTCAGTATTAAATATTAAATATTCTTTTTGGAGAGTTTAGTCCTTTGGAAAAGCAGAATTTACCAATGAGATCCCCCAACTTATCCACTAAATAACATTAACAGGATCAGACTGAATAGATTGCTCAATAAGAGTGCTTGCTTCTTTCCCAGAGGACATGAAGTCATTCCCAGCACCCATGTTGCATGACTCACAACTGCTTGAAACTGCATCTTTCAGTGATCTAGTGCCCTCGTCTGGCCTCTGAAGGTGCCTACACATACATGAAATACACTCAAGCAGATACATACTTATATAAATAAGTAAAATGAACAAGAAAATATTCTTTAAAAAATATATTGACAGAAGAACCATCTTACCCTACAGGGAAATGCTATGAAGAATTCCCTGAAGTGTACTTAGGTCCTTATTTAACCATAAGCCTAAGCCTTTCTGAAGTACATTATTGGTAACCTTTTGTATATTCAGATCTTTTTGTATATTATCGCATATAATCTCTAATCTGACTGCAGATTCAATCAATTCCAATGATCTACAAACAATGTGCATTATAGAAATTTCAAATCCATTCAGAAATATGATAAAAATGCCTTCACCAGGATATTAACAGGTTCTGATCAGAACTTATAGAGAGGGTCCTTAGGGTTAACAATTATTAACTCCTAGAAAGGAGTTAGAAAGATTTTTTCCCTATACTTTTAGCTTCTCCTCCAGCCACCAAACTTTTAAAAATTTCCAACTGGACTCATAATGTTCGTTTGTTTGTTTCATGACAATGTTTTTCTGTAGCTTTGGAGCCTGTCCTGAAACTAGCTCTTAGGCTGGCCTTCAGGCTGGCCTTGAATTCACAGAGCTGTGCTTGTCTCTGCCTCCAAGTGTTGGGATTAAAGGTGTGCACCATTACCACCTGACTAGATTCATTACTCCTAAGTAAACCATACAAAGGAAATTCTTCTTAGGAAATCCTCCCAAAGCCCCTTAGGAAAGTTGACATATAAGTCTTTAAATAGTTACCTTCTAAATGTTTTGAGGATTTCAATTCTGGGGATGACTCTTAGGTAGCTAGACAAATATTAACAGGGTTAAAAGATATTGAGGATGGAACTCTTCCTTATAATCAGCAGCTTATGAAATAAGAAACCTCAATTTCAGGTCTTTGGTAAATGAATTGGATCTGAATCTGAATCTCTCTTTTACCCTTGGTGGAGACATGATTTTTCTATACCATTGAGAAAATTAAAATCACACTATCTTGTTTTGACTTTCTGGTATACAATAAAGATAAATCACTTTCTTCTTTAGGAACCATCAATTCAAATCAGTTTCTCAATCACTTTGGCAGGAAAATGTACTTCAGGAAAGCTGTTTGTTTGAGTAACTTTGAGAAATAGTATAACACTTACTTAAAAAATATAGGTTGGTACAATTGTCCTTTTGTCCAATGTCAATTCTCACCCCTCCAATGCTTGCACTATAAAATTGCCTCTCTGACTACCGTTGACTCTCATCCCATGATAGTTTTTTCCTCTTTGAGAACTACCCATTTTTATCATCAGGTGTATCTTATTTTATTTCATAATAAATTCTGACTCTCTTCTCACCTGAATCCTTTCAACAAAGATCACATGTAACAAGGAGCAGAACTAGACCAAAGGGAGATCTCAGTAACATAATGGATAACTTTTTCTTAAACCACATCCTGGGATAGGAAAAAGGAGTTAGCATGAAAATTTAAATTCATTTTTAAGGTTATTATAATTTAATGTTTATATTTTGTATATATTTCTTATCAATTATCATTTTTGTGTAAAAGTATAACCTGGCTTCCTTTCAAATTCACTGTAGTGGACATTGTGTTTGAACATAAACCTTTTCATTCCCAAGGTCTCTGTGCTTTGCTGTCTCTGTTCTATATAGCTTACTCACTCAATTATTGAAATCAGGGTACTGAATGACATTCCTAAGAGTGCCAATGACAATCACCTTGGAACAGAAAGTCCAACCATGTTTTTTTTTTCTCTAGATAAACAATATTAACATCTGTCAAAGACAAAGAGGCAGGTGATTCATGAAAAAGCATCAAGCAACTGTAAGGAACCTCTTGAGAACTAAACATGCAATGTATAAAAAGATAGTTATTGATGGCTCATTCAAAATACATAAATGCAGATACACTGTGGCAGAGAACAAGTAGGTCAGGGATAGGACAAGCTGGATGTTTCCTGTATTACTTAGAAACATGTTCAAAAATTATAAAAAGAAAATGAACAAATATGGTGTGTGAACATGCTTCCAGGCGTGAAGTCTCCCACTTGAAATGAAAATAGGAAAGAGCCACCAAGGAGCACATAAGCCAATCCTCAATATTTTTGTTTATCTGCTAATATGTACATGAAGAGCAAGATCAATATTTCTTCAGGCCCTTAATGTGAAGCATGTGGCTGCATTAATGAGCATGAACTGATGATGCAAAATCAATAGCTCAATCTATCCTTAACTGACTGTACTGAAGCTGTGGAAAACTTTCTTTTGTTGTACCTATGAAAATCAGCCTGTATACCTTGTTAAATGTGTGGATCAGAACCAATCAGACTACTTTTTACAGTCAGTTTTGCTGAATCTCTCACCTGGAAACCTGGTCTGGATGGGACTAATTAAGCCCAGCTGCAGCATGACACCTGACAAAGATGCTTACTTTGAGTTTGCCCTTGAGTTGAGCCTTACCACAAGGAAAATTTATATTCTGGCCTTCTTTGGAAACAAGAGTGGTATAGAAAAATGGGAGACTTGGTGAAAAAGAAAAGGGAACAAAAATAGATAAATACACGTGACAAAAGATAACCTGTGTGGGTATTCTGGGAAGCTGAAGTCCAGTGGAATTCATTAAAAAAATAAACAATTAATTTGGGAGTCATTTAAAAGAACAGTTAATGACAAGACCAAGGTAGATATTTCTTGGAGGAAATATTACATGATATAATCATATGTAGAATGATGCTGTATAACTTGTACATATGAAAGTATTGTATTTTAAAATAATATATTTTATATATAATTATGTATGTATATATGCACCTTTCCCACATGATTATAACTTTATTTGAAAAATTATAAATTAATTTATTAAACTTTATTATCTAAGAAAATAAAACAATTGTTTTTTAAAATAACAATTGTCATTGTGAAAACTAGAACACTGTCTGGACTATAGTAAAGCTGCTTAGTTTACTATGTTATACTGTTATTTATATGAATGCCCACAGAATTGTTCCGTAATTCAAAGAAATTGCTTTGCTGCTCTATATAGAAAAAAAAAACTCTCTTTTGATGTTCTGAACACTGAGTTATTGAACTCACTAGATGCCCACCCCCTTTTTTGCTATGGTTACTAAAATGCTTAATGTTTCTTTTAATCCTCATCAGAAAGAAAACGTCCATGATATCATGATGTTTGCTATGGAAGTTTATGTTTCATATGACAAATGTTTACCTGTACATTATTTATCTGAGAATGGTGATCTCACTAAAACCACTTGCATAAAATTTGAAACCACTTTGAGTTCTGTAGTCTAGGCTCAAACTTATTTCTGCTTCTATTGAAATCTATCAGCCCCCTTATTAGCAAAGTCATGAAATAATCGGGTTGTTTTGGAGTCTAAGTATAAAATGTGTTCATTTTTGTTCCTCCTTCAACCACAGCCATATGTAACTAAAAAATTAGAAAACTCCTAGCCATGGTGTTTAAAGCATGTAATTCCATTATTCTGAGAACTGAGACAGGAATACCTACCTAGAGATGCCCTATCTCACATAAGCAGGTAAATATATGATGATATGCTTAGTCTGTTTCAATAAATACTTAGATCGATATTGTGAACACCATTTTTCCTAGTAGACAGGTCATATTGCAATAAAATACATCATTAGTGTCTAAATCAATACTTAAAAAACAATTTAAATTTCAAATTTACCTGTGACTGTGGATGAGAGCATTCAAAGCTAGGCCATCAGACCAGCTGGTGGTGAAGTTGATGACGTTAACCTGTGGATAATTGTGCGTTGATTGTCGGACCCAGCTCAGAAGAATCTTTTCAGTGTTGGTTTGCTGCAATCCAGCCATGATAGTTTTCATCACATTTTTGACCTGTTTGTTAAAGAAATTTTCAATAAAAAGCACATACCCCCAAACAAGTACTCCTCACATTTTTAAAATAGTAATGCCTCTGGTTCTTTTTTTTTTTTTTTTTTTTTTTTTTGGTTTTTCGAGACAGGGTTTTGACTCTGGTTCTTGAGGAAGGTTGTTTCCTAATTTTTTGAGACATCGCCACACTGACATCCAAAGGGGCTGTACCAGTTTGCACTCCCACCAGCAATGCAGGACTTTTCCCTTTACCCCAAACCTCTCCAGCATAAGTTGTTGTGAGTGTTTGTGATATTGGCCCATTCTAACAGGTCTAATATGGAATTTCAGAGTTGTTTTGATTCAAATTTTGCTGATGACTAAGGATGTTGATCATTTCCATAAGTGTCTTTTAGCCACTTTAGATTCCTCTGTTGAGAGTTCTCTGTTGAGGTCTGTACTCCATTTTTTATTGGATTATTACCACTTTTGATAATAATAATTACCCAAAGGATGCTCAACTATACTACAAGGACATGTGCTCAACTACGTTAATAGCAGAATTGTTTGTTTGTCTTAGCTATAATCTAGCAACAACCTAAATACCCCTCAACTGAAGAATGGATAAGGAAATGTGGTACATTTATACAATGGAGTACTACACAGGAGAAAAAAATAATGGCATCTTGAAATTTGCAGACAAATGGATGGATCTAGGAAACATCATATTGAGTGAGGTAACCCAGACCCAGAAAGACAATTATCATATGTACTCACTCATAAGTGGTTTTTAAACATAAAGCAAAGAAAACCAGCCTACAAATCACAGTTCCAGAGAACCTAGACAACAATGAGAACCCTAAGAGAGATGTACATGGATCTAATATACATGGGAAATAGAAACAAACAAGACCACCTGAGTAAATTTGGAGGATGGGGACTATGGGAGAGGGAGCAAGGAACTCAGGACCGCGAGGGGTGCACCCACACAGTGAGACCATGGGGATGTTCTATTGGGAACCACTAAGGCCAGCTGGCCTGGGTCTGAAAAAGCATGGGATAAAACTGGACTTGCTGAACATAGCGGACAATGAGGACTACTGAGAACTCAAGAACAATGGCAATGGGATTTTGATCCTACTGCATGTACTGGCTTTGGGGGAGCCTACACAGTTTGGATGCTCACCTTACTAGACCTGGATAGAGGTGGGTGGTCCTTGAACTTCCCACAGGTCAGGGAACCATGATTGCTCTTCGAGCTGATGAGGGAGGGAAACTTGATCATGGGAGGGGGAGGGAAATGGAAGGCGGTGGTGGGGAGGAGGCAGAAATCTTTAATAAATAAATAAATTAAATAATAAAAAAATAAATAAATAGAGATGTCAAGAAAAAAAAAGAAAAAGTAATTTTGTACTCTCACCTTCCAAAACTACAAGCTAAATAAACCTCTCTCTCTCTCTCTCTCTCTCTCTCTCTCTCTCTCTCTCGCTCTCTCAATAAGTACCCAGACTCAGGTGTTTTGTTTTCATAACAGAAAAGGACTATACCAGGGAAATGAAAGGCATGTTTGTCAAGGTGAGTCTTACCTGTTGATGGCCTGTTTTACTGGACAAATATGGAAATCTGTATGCTTATTATACTTATTCTCCAATTGACAGTACTATTAAATTGAAACACAAACATATGTGTGTATGTCTGTTTGTGTGTGTGTGTGTGTGTGAGAGAGAGAGAGAGAGAGAGAGAGAGAGAGAGAGAGAGATTATAAGCAATACACTTCATTGAATCAGCATTAACTCTAATTGAAATTGGTTAGGAATCAATTCGGTGTGATTGTTGTCTGAGAAATATGTTCAATATCATCTTTAGAGTCTAGCATACTAAAATACTGTTATGAGACTTGCTCTTTTTATAACTTTCAATAGACTTAAAAAGACAGGGTATAAAATATTAGACTTATTTTTAGTCAATAGTAAGATAAATCACTAGTGTTTACAAATAGAAAAGCAGTTTTAGTAAGAAAATGTTTGCTTATAATAACAAAAATCCCTTCAGAATGATGTAATTATATATATTGCATATGTTTTACACACACATATGCAATAATTGAATAAAAAGAGGGTAACAATTTTGGAGTTGAGGAAACACAGTAGGGGCTGGATGGAGCAAAATGAAACTAAAAGTTAAGTCATTCTATAATTTAAGGACAATATTTTTCTTTATAATGCATATTATTTTTTCCTTTCTATTAGATTACTATATGAAATTCAGCAAGTTACCTATCCATTTAATCACCAGATTATTTATCTCCAGAAAGAAGATTGTTTTCACAACATTCCAAAATACAGTGAACTAAAAATACCCTAGATCCATTTTGTAACTTAAAAGATAATGCCTATTATACTAACTAACTGCACCAACTAGCTTTATATCTGGGAAGAGAGAACCTCAATTCAGAAATTGCCTTCCTACGATCAGGTTACTGGCAAGCCCTTAAGACATTTTTCTTTTAAAAAAAATAGTGATTTATTTGGGTGGGCTCATGCTGTTGTAGGTGGGACTATCCCTGGTCTTGTGGTCCTGGGTTCTGTAAGAAAGCAGACTGTTCAAATAGTACAAGCCACTGAGTTGCATGCTTCTATGCCCCTGTCATCAGCTCCTGCCTCTAGTTCCTTTCCATGTTTGAGTTTCTGTCCTGACTTCCTCCAATAATAAACAGTGATGTGAAAGTGTAAGCCAAATAAACTGTTTCTGCCCCATAAAGCTTTAGCCATGGTGTTTCACAACAGCAATAATAACTCACAGACACTGACTGGACTGAAAATGTTTACCTGTTGAAATTTTTAAAAATCGACAAGTTAACAATATGTAAAAGAGGAATATGCGTGCCTAACAGCTATAGATGCATGCTTTATTTTCCTTTTATCAATTGCTTTCAGCACAATTGTTTCCTAGTCTTGAATAGTTACAAATATTATTTAGAAATTTATTGAATTTCAAACTTTCATTCCCCTAAGTAGTCTGATAAAAATGCACATTCTAAACATTTTTATAAATTTTAAGAATGAAGTGATACTTCATTTCAGGTTTTTTAATCTACAGAATCATTTAAGTGACTATTCTTTTTCTTTTAAAAGCTAAAAATGGATCCATTATTAGATACTTGCAAGAGTAGGTAAGTAAATATGATTAATGCTTACCTACATAGTTTTCCTTTGTGTAAACCTAAGGTATGTGTGCACAAAAATGTGATGTGACAATATATATGCAATCATTATGCATCAATGTGAAATATAAATATATTTTGGGTTGGATTTTTTATCTATGAAGAGATTAACATATATTTGCCTTTGCAGTAAATACATATTTTAACAACTCATATTAGTTGTCTTTTTATGAACTGTTGAATGTAAATTATGGGGTATAATATAAAATCTGATTTTAAAACACTTATAAAGTTAGAGATGATATTTGAAACATGGTGATAGTTTGAATGTATGAAATCTGTGTAGATGTGTGGCACAATCTGCTGATAACTCTCTCTATCTCTTAGAGCTGGATTCTCCACAATTTTGTCACTCATCTCTGACCTACTACCTATTTACCTAGTTACTCTATAGATAAGTAGGTCAAATAATCATATACAATATATAATCTTTCACAGCATATTCTAATATTATGACATTCATGACCCCCAGGTACAACCATTTGTAGATGTATGCTTTGTGTACTTTGTTGAAGCAGAGTTGAAATAAGTCATTAATGGCATATTGGTGATGATGGATTTTCTCTGATCAGGCAAGCCTCCAATGATGAATGGAATTCATTTGCAAAATGCTTGATCAGACTGTCCTCTATGTGTATAATGTTTAAGGACAAAACAATATTCAATCCAAAATGCTTTTAGCATCATTGTGTGTCTAATTCAGCTTATCAGGCTCAGCCTCATTGGCATCGCTTCTACTAGAGCAAAATATTACTGAGAGAAAAAGAAAGAGTAATATGTATGTATAATTATTGTTTCTCCCTTTCCTACATAAAAATTGTTGCCAGGAAATCATTAAGATGGCTAGAAAGATGAACTGGGAATCAGAAAATAATCTTTTCTTCAAGACTCACAGTGCTTATGAAAGTATCAACTGAAACAAATATGTAAATATTTGTTAATAGGAATGCAATCATGACTAAGAAAGGAAGGGTAGATGCGTAGATGATGGCTTGGGCACAATTTTAGCCTGTGAAAGATTCTGAATTCCATCTTTAACAGTGAAAAAAGGCAATGGCAAAAGTGACAGTGTTACCTAGCTAGGTAAACAACGTATAATGTACAGAAAGCTGTACCAGCAAAGATTCCCCTTCGAGGAACAGTTTGTTACTCAGCTGTTATCACACAGACTCCTGCTGTTAGTCTCCTGGGCAGCTACCTGAATTTCAGAGCCCTGTCACCAACGGTCACAGCTTTTCTGCTGTCACACATCTCCATTGCTGATAAAATGGAACAGAATAAACTATCAGCCATCTGAACTTCAGTTAGGTCACTGTTGGCCAGATTCACCATGGTGTTAAATAAAGCCACTTAGATTCTCTGTCACCATGAGGCTATAGCTCCTTTTCTTTCAACTCCTGCCACCACTGTTCTCAGTCTCCAGAGCATGAATTAATAAACATGTGTCCAGCACAGGTTTGCCCACTTAAACTACTTCCCTAAATGTATCCCTCTTGAGCATCAGGCAATGAAGAGATGTGTCATCCTGATGAGGAACAGGGCAAGAACTAATTTGCACAGTTTGGCAGGACTTTGCAGAAAGGACTTTCAGCAGCAGAAAACATGGCACTCTCTGGTAATTGGATGTTGAAGTAATATTAAAAATAAATATACCAATGTGAATAACACTTAGAATTAAGAATTATCCTTAGCTTAGCCATCAGAGGTAGGTACCTGATTTAATATCACATGAGCACATATTATATATCCTTTAATTTATTATAAAGTCAAGTTCTTATTATGTAACACTACCTGGCCTTGATCTCATAACTCTCCATTGTCAGCCTTCTGACAACAGGGATTATAGGAGAGCACCACCATGGTCAGATGACATCAGAATTTTTTTCAAAGCCACTTATTTCAGAATGTATATATTCAGTTTCTTTTCAGGATAAGAGTTGTATATGAAGTGGAGACTAGAAAGGTGATGATGGAGAAGTAAGTTTGACATTCACAAGTTTCACAAGTCCAACATTCTTTATAGCAGTATTAAAAACATAATACATGGCGTTGGAAGAAAATATTTACATATATGCATTTGCTTTAATGCTATTCACAATTGAATAAATCTATAAAATATATTATATTGACCAGAGTCTGCTTTTATTTTTTCTGAGATATTGAAACTTCACTATTTAGTATAAAAACACATATATGATCTTGGTGAGAGAATCTTTTGGGATTCAAGGATGAATGAAGAGTATTGAGCAAGGGAATTTTTAAGGATTGTTAAGTGGTTTTTTTTTTTATTTTTTATTTTTTATTTTTAATTTTAATTTATTTATTTATTAAGAATTTCTGCCTCGTCCCCACAACCGCTTCCCATTTCCCTCCCCCTCCCCCGATCAAGTCCCCCCCCCTCATCTGCTCGAAGAGCAATCAGGGTTCCCTGACCTGTGGGAAGCCCAAGGACTGCCCACCTCTATCCAGGTCTCCTAAGGTGAGCATTCAAACTGCCTAGGCTCCCACAAAGCCAGTACGTGCAGTAGGATCAAAAACCCACTGCAATTGTTCTTGAGTTCTCAGTATTCCTCATTGTCCGCTATGTTCAGCTAGTCTGGATTTATCCCATGCTTATTCAGACCTAGGCCAGCTGGCCTTGGTGAGATCCCAATAGAACATCCCCATTGTCTTAGTGTGTGGGTGCACCCCTCGTGGTTAAGTGGTTTTAAGAAAATGTGTCAGCATGCTAGGAGAGGTGATGTAAGTAGGAAGAGAATGCAAGAGTCTGTATACTTGCATTCACAAAGCTAAGGTACTTTAAGTACACAATTGGAAAGTAGATGCACTGTATAATTATGTCTTAAATAAGGAAAACAGTAAATAAGGGAATTTCTTTTAGTATTTCTGGGTGTAAAAATCCTTCTCCCCATAACAACACCTCCCCTCCATGGTGCAGGGGAATTGTCTGTATCCTGTCAATCATGTTTTAAATAAATGCTGATTGGCCAGGTAGGAAGTATAGGTGGGACAACCAGACAGGAAGTAAAGGTGGAACAATGAGAACGGGAGAATGCTGGGAAGGAGGAAGCCCATTCCTCCACAGTCCTGCCCAGACCACAGAAGAAGCAAGATGTGACCTATCCCACCGAAAAAGGTACTGAGCCATGTGGCTATCATAGATAAGAATAATGGGTTAATATAAGTTATAAGAGCTACTCTGAGGCCTGAGCTAGTGGGCCAATAAGTTTATATCTAATGTAGACTCTCTGTGTGAATTTCTTTGGGGCTAACCAACTGTGGGAACTGGGCAGGACAGAAACCCCCACAAGCAGTCCCTCATGTTATGCCTCCCAAAGAATAAACATCAGAAAGCACAATGTTGACATTCTATCTTGGAGTGAGTGGAAAAGGAGTTGCAAGGGCACTAGAGGAGACGAGATTTGATGGAATCCTGTGGAAAACCAACTCAATGATGAACACAAGTTCACAAGCCTTTTGGAGATCTCTGAATCCCTGTGTTGTCCTCCTTGCTTTGTCACAGCTGGTGGCCATAATGCCCAGCATCATCTACAGACTGGGTGCCCTCAGAAGCTCTTACTAGGGTCATCAGAGAAATGTGTTCAAAACTATTACAGTCATTCTACTGGCACTTCTGGTGTCTTTTGTGGTCCTGTGTGCCTTATTTCATTTTTTAAATGTTTCAGCTTAATTCTACAAACAATTGATTGCATGGAAATGTTTCCTCCTTGAAGATATTTTGAAAGATACTGAGCAGCATAATGAAATCATTGGTGGGAGGCAGGGTATGTTGACACATAGCTGATTTTATTGAAACCATTTCTATATGAAAATGGCTAGAAACTAGCCAGCTTTGTATCATGTTAAAAGTTATATTTGTTTTCTGTTCTTTTAATACTGCTGTAAAATGTAGTTGAGCCCAGCCAAAATAAAAATATATCAGGACAATGGAATTATCAGTATGGCTGTTCAACTGAGGAAGTACATGGCTGGTCCCTCCACTTTACATCAGACTAAGTAATATTTACAATTCTAAATAAAATTCAACTCAAGTAAATGGAATAATCATGGCCAAATATTATACCCAATGAAAGAATCTTCACAGAAAAGAACACATATCAGACAAGACCTCCTGAGAAAATTATGAGGGGGGAGAGAAGGGAGGGTGGGGGACATGGAGGGGAGGGAGGAGGCAAACATGAGGGAATGGGATGTTCAAGAGAAGGGAAGAACAGAGAAGCAGATAAAGGAAAGTGATATCCTGATTGAGGGAGCCATTAAAGAGCTATTAAGAAACAGCACTAAGGAAAATCCCAGGAATTCTCAAGGATGACTCCAATTAAGACTCTAAGCAACAGTGGAGAAGATACCTAAATTGGCCTTCCCCTGTAATCAGACTGATGACTACCTTAATTGTCATCATAGAATTTCAATGATCAACTGATGGAAGCAGATACAGAGATCTACAGGGAAGTACTGGACCGAGATACCTGAGACCAGTCCAAGAGAGGGAGGAGTGATAATATGAGAAAAGGAGTTAAGACCATGATGCTGATACCCACAGACACTGCTGACCTGAGCTAGTGAGAACTCACTGACTCTGGACTGATAGTGGGCACATCTGTATATAAATAAAATTTAGACCTGCTGAATGTGGGGGGCATTTATGAGGCTTGGACAGTGTGTGAGGCCAATAGCAGTGGGACCAGGATGTATCTCTAGTGCTTAAACTGATATCTCGGAGCCCATTCTTTTTGGAGTGATATCTTGCTCAACCTAGATGTAGTGGGGAGGACCTTGGGTTTGCCTGGAAGTGAAATGTCAGACTTTGTCGACTCCCCATGGGAAACCTTAACCATTCTGAGGAGTGGATGGGGGAAATGGTGTAGAGGGAAGGTGGAGGAGGCAGGAGCAGGGGAGGCAGAGGGAATGGGGATAGCTATGCAAAATGAGAAAAGATTGTATTAAAAAATTTCTAATAAAAATAGAAGATCCCATTGGAGCAGTATATCCCCAAACCAAAAATATATACAAAGAAATGCTTTAGTCATTTTCCAAGACTAGAGTAGTAGCTCTGACAGATTTTAAATGCACAGAAATTTCCCCTGGAGGTAGTATAAAAGTGCTAAAATTGGTCTGTTGTGATGGTTACACATCTCTGTAAATAACCTAAAATTTTCGTTTGACTAGAGAAAAACATTCGTTCCTACAGATACTTTGAGAAGCTACTGAACAGATGAATTAAGCCTGATTGAAGAACACTGAATTTTACACAAAGAATTAGTAATTTATGGTTAAAAATATATCTTAGAAAAAAGAAAAGGCAGGCATATCTCAACTATCTCCAAATATGTAAACTCTTTAAAGATGCTAAGCAATCCTTGTCATTTTTACTTACAGTTGAAAATAAGTATACACCACTATTTTAACAGCAGCTATTTTCTCATCTAATCCTGATAGGAAATGAAAACATGTTCATGCATTTCCCTTTTGAGAGAAAAGGAATTATTATGACATTATATCCAATAGTGTTAAGTTAGTAAATAGGTACGTTTAAATTTAAGCTCATGTTGTAATGACTTTAAATGTTCATATGATTTTCACTTAACCAAATGACCTATGAGTTAGAATAAATTAGACAAGCACAAAAAGCCCTATCCTCAAGTTATTGAGAAAAATGCGATTCCAAAAGCTGACTGTATAACAGGCATACTCCTAAAAATAT
Organism: Microtus oregoni; assembly: GCF_018167655.1. Lineage (NCBI taxonomy): Eukaryota > Metazoa > Chordata > Mammalia > Rodentia > Cricetidae > Microtus > Microtus oregoni. The sequence goes on along the minus strand of NW_024544309.1, from coordinate 23,771 downwards.
TCCTATTCTATTAATCTTTCATCATTATAGATATATATTTTGAAAATACAAGATTGATAAGTTTATTTTTTTTACAATGGTCATTTAAGGAACAGATAATTTTTCCTTTATAAAATTCTATAGTTTGTTAAGTGCACATATTTGTTAAAAATTTTTAGATATGGTTGGGATTTTGTCTTATTTTGCCAACCTTACCCCATGACAAAATTTCAACAATATCCCTACAACTATTCCAGAACATATTTTGTGATTATCCTATCCAAAATGACATACATGTGTAAATTTAAAAGGCAGTCCTGGGAAGATGGCTAGGTAATGTCAGTGATATGTGTTTATTTTGTAGGTCAATTAAATGAAAGGGGTTAGCAACCTCTTTTATAAAAAGGCAATGTCTGGTAGTATATTTACCTGCCAGTGGAGGATGATATTCCAAATCAAACCAAGAGTCAGCTTATGATTTCCATCCACTATGTCACTGCTTCCTATATTCACCAAATCAACCTGATAAAAAAAAAGAAACTATTTGAATGGATAGCAAATGATTAATTATAAATAAAACAAAATGTGAAAGTATTGCATTTAGCTATTCTTAGAGCCTAAGCAACAGTACAGATTAAAAAATGTAATGCAAAAATGAAATGAAATGCATTTTTAAGTTCATTTTCCATATTAAATAAGTACCTAGGAACTGGATAATGAAAGCATTAACATATGAATGTACCACTGCACATTAAAGAGACCAATCAGAGTTCTCCAAATAAAATGGATAATAGTAATAATTCACAAAAGGATGCATGAAATTATGACATGCTGACTAGTATCAAATCAAGTTGAAACTTAGAAACAAAACACATAAAAATAAAATAAGAAGAATCAGCAGTATTTCTATTTAGTATAAAAGAAAATCTGGCCTGGAAGTCATGGTGCACTACTTTAATCCTAGCACTCAGAAGCAGAGGCAGGAAAATATCTATTAGATCGATGCCAACCTGGTTTACAGAACAAGTCTCAGGATAGTGGAGGCAACAAAGAGAAACTCTGTCTTTAAAAAAAAGAAGGAAAGGAAAGAAGGAAGGAAGGAAGGAAGGAAGGAAGAAAGAAAGAAAGAAAGAAATTCTGATATGACGATTTTGGATGAAAATATTTGTCTGAAATCTCTTGCTTTAGAAAAATATTACAACTCTTATAAAAGCAATTGTAGCTAATAGGTGACTATCTTGTCTCTTCAGAGGACTGATTTGGGAAACAAAATATGTGTTTTACTTTTCATAGTAAATTTTGTTTGTCCTCAAGGGTTGCATATGGTGACAGCTTAGATCCCTTTGTAAAGAACTGAGAGATGGAGAAACATAAAAGTGGGACTTGGTGAAAGAATTTCAAGTTGTTGAGGGAATCAACTTTAGAAGAAATAGGTTTTCATGTATAAAGACATGTATAGCAAGGACCTAGATTAGTTTCCATAAAAGTTACTATAATATAATTTTGGTTTTCTCAGTTTGTATTTTTGTTTTCATTCCTTGGTATATAACCAAGCTCTCTCCTCTCTCTCTCTCTCTCTCTCTCTCTCTCTCTCTCTCTCTCCTCTCTCTCTCTCCCTCACACACAAATACACAAAAATACACACACACACACTCACACACACACTCACACACACACGCATGCACACACACACACACACACACACACACACACAGATTTCTAACATGTGATTCTATCTTCCATGCTAACATCATGCCTTTTGACCTGTAGTAGTAATAGTTGTTAATAAACATTTTGGTAAGTGACCAGTTATGCGAAATTTCTTATAACAACACAAAACACACCATCAAGACATACTATGTCACTTATCTTTTATGTTCCAAGCTTATTAATTAAAATTAAGCAAAACATGAGCTAAAGAAAATTAAGCACATAAATTTGGGCCTTGTGGTATATGTATATAATCTCATATTCTTGGGAGACAGAGAGACAGGATTGTTCCAATGAAATCAGCCTTTGTGTCTAAAACCTAATATACCAAGGAAAAATGTGGTACATATACCCAATGCATTTTTATTCAGTCATTGAAAAGTTTAAATTCTTTCATTTCTAATAAAATGGTTGGAACTGCATTTAGCTATGTAATCTCAAATAAAGCAAGCACAGAATGTCAAGCACTGTTTGGTAGAGCTCCTTTGCAAAATCTCCAAAAGTTGATTTATATTGATGTTGAGACTAGAATGTGGGTCACAGTATAGTCGGAGCACAGGAATTAGAAAGGTTGTGCTGGGAAAAGGCTAATTAAGGGTCAGTAAGTTACAGTATAATAGAAGCAAAAATTTCTGTCATACAATTTGCATGATAGGGTGACTATAGGCAACAATAATGTTGTGAACATTTCAAAATGGTAGAACAAAAGATTTTGGAATTTTTCACCAGAAATATGTGGTATTTGAAGAGTTGTATTTAATTTGATTTGAACATCACATGATATATATATATATATATATATATACATTGCAACTTTATATAAGATTCTATTGATAAGCATATTTTTATATTTTTGTTCCTAATATCAAATAAAATTGAATATTTTAAATTTTAAGCTATTATTTATTTATACATTCAAACATTTTATTTGCACAAGTGCCTGAATGACATATTAAGTTTCTTTCCTAATTATCGTGAGTTAATGGTTCTATTTTTGCTTATCCCTCTTTCTTCTCACTTTATCCTAATATGATCAACAAACTTGTGCTTTTTCTTGACATCTATGATCATTGTGATAGTTTGCATGAGAATTAACTCCATAGGCGCATGCATTATTAACCCCATAGGCTCATACATTTGAATGCTTGGTCCTTAGTGTGTGGAAACTGTTTGGGGAAAGATTAGGAAGTATGGCCTTGCAGGAGGAGGCTTGTCACTGGGAGTTGCTTTTGAGGTTTCAAAAGCATACACAAGGCCCAGTCTCATTCTCTCTGCCACTCTCTTATAAATAATATGTAAGCTTTCTGCAGCTGCTCTATTTCTGTGCCTGCCTGATGCCTGTCTGCCTGCTGTGAACCTGCTGCCATGCTTCCCATCATGATGGTCCTAGACTCACCCTCTGGAAAATAGAAGCAAGGCTCTAACTTATTATTTAAAAACAATGCCTTTGCCGGGCTGTGGTGGCGCCTGCCTTTAATCCCAGCACTTGGGAGGCAGAGGCAGGCGGTTCTTTGTGAGTTCGAGACCAGCCTGGTCTACAAGAGCTAGTTCCAGGACAGGCTCCAAAACCACAGAGAAACCCTGTCTCGAAAAACCAAAAAAAAAAAAAAAAAAACAATGCCTTTGTTATGATGTCTCCTCACAGTAATAGAAAAGAAAGTAAGACGAACATCCTTTTATATGATATAAGCAATTTTCATAGACAAAAATCCACAAGGCTTAAACAAATAAGAGATCATATGTAGATAAAATGATTTTTGTAAACAGTAATCCCCATTATTTATTCATTTTAATAATTACACTGCATTTAATATTTTAGATATTTTATAAAACAGCTATCCAACCCTCGTTGTTAGATATTTGCATGCTGCTATGATCTTAGCAGGTTTTCTTTTGTGTTAGTTTAAACTCTGCATGGATAAATATTGTGGCCTATATCACTTCAATACCAAGTATAATGATAGTTTTCATTATATTAAAGTACGTGTATATATATTTTTCTGTGTGTAGATTTTTGTGTGCATTTTCACATGCATTTATAAAATATGTTTACTATATATACTATAGATACATTTAATATTTAATAATTATTTAGTGTTTAATATTATTTAAATGTATTTAATATTATTAATAATAAATATTTAATAATATATTTAATAATAGTCAGCGTCTTCCCATAATTCTTTCAGATCCATCACATTCTTCAAACCCTACCCATTTGTGTCCTTTTCTATTTTAAAATAAAGGCCATTATGTCCAACTTCTGCTTCCATATACTCTTGGGTATGTGGCCTTCACTGGAGTATGATAAACATGCCAGAGGCTACGATTTAAAGAAAACTGATTTTGCCTCTCCAAGCACTATCAGTATGGGTGGAACTCAGATATGGGTGGGACTTCTTGCTCAACTCCCCCTCCATGTTGGAATTTTGTCTGGCTTAAGCTTAACTCTCTGTATGGCTGAGAATTCATATTTGCAACTGCTTTGGCATTGCAATGTAGCACTGCAGTAAACAATGCAAGAAAATATTGTTTCCTTGGAGTCATTTATTCTTTATGGCTCGTAAAATCATTCCTCCTCCTCTTTAACAAAGATCCCCGAGCATCAGGAAGAGGGGGCATGATCCAGATGACTGCTTTAAGGCTGAGTACTTTCCAATCTCTTTGTTCTCTGCACCTTGACCGGTTGTGGATCTCTATATTAACTGAAATGGACTGCAAACAAAAGTTTCTTTCCTAAGCGTTAAGAGATTCATTGATCTATAGGTGTGATGAGAAGTCACTAGGACTGTTGGAATTAGGAGCAGTTGAGGGGGTGGTATGGAAACCTAGTGCAGCAGAAACTCCTGCAATCTATGAGGGTGACTCTAGTGAGGACTCCGCACAATAGAGGGTAGGGAGTCTGAACTGGTCATCGTTTGTAGTCAGAAAAGGCAACTAGTGGTGGGACTGTCTTTTCTTGTTGGCCAAAGAGGTCCTATGGAGATGCGTAAACAACCCAGTCTGATGCTAGGAAAAAAGTTATCCTCTGAAAACTGACAGCAGTTGCTGAGGACAACTTCCACTGAGCTCACTGACCATAGAGAAATCAAGCAGGGCAAGCTTGTAACATTCACCTCTACATTCTAGTCTCATCGCAAGAAGGTACTCTGCAGGCTATGGAACTACATACCTCGACACCAACCCCGGCACACAATTCTCCACCTACAATCTGCTCTGCCTGAAAGATATGGTGGCACAGAACAAGGGCAAGTGGCCAATCAACTTTTGCTTTAACTTGTCCACAATAAGAGAAGAAGGCCATGTCCTACACTACCTGTATGACCAGGAACCAGAGACTGAATTGCCCAGAGACTTATGGTAGAACCAAACGCAAGTGGCAAAAAAAAGTCATGAAATGATTCCTAATGACGTTCTTCTATAGTAATAGATTTGTGCCTCTTCTTATAGTTATCAAAGAGGCTTCCTCCAGCAACTGATGGCAACAGAGCCTCACAGCCAGATATGTGGATAGAGCGTCTAAATTGGAAATCTCAATTGGATAATGGATGAGTGAAAATAGGAGCAGGAAATACTGTGTAGGAGTGATAGGAAATGTAAGACACCAGGAGAACATGTCCCACCAAATCAGCTAAGCAGGAGTCACATGGGCTCACAGAGACTGAAGGGGCACGCATGGGGCCTGCATGGATCTGCACTAGGTCCTTTGTGTATGTTGTGGCTCTTTGTTTGCTACCCTTGTGAGAATCCTAAAAGTGGACATGGGCAGATCTCTGACTCTTTATCCTGTGCTTGGGACACTTTTCTTCATAGCGAGTTGACTTTCCAGTCTCAAAATGAGGAGTTTTGCCTTGTCTTATTGTATCTTCTGTTGTCCTGTCTGGAAGTCATCTCTTGGAGATCCCCTCCTTTCTGCAGAGGAAGCAGAGAGGGAGTGGATCTGGGTGAATGGGAAGGTGCTGGAGGTGGAGCTAGAAGTGGAGGGAGGGGAAACTGTGGTTGGGATATATTGTACGAAAGAAGAACCTAGTTTTAAAAAATCAAGTTGAGGAATAAAAATTAGAGCAAATCATCAAAAAGAGAGGAGGAATGGGTAAAAGTGAGTGATATTCTTATAATAAATACTAGGATGTATGTGTGTGTGTATATGTGAGTATGATCGATGAGAATAATTCTATGACTGAATACACTAATTCATTTTGTCATGCATTTTTATTCTAGGCAATGGAGGAGAGATGGTGAAACTTTCCATTATTTATGTTTTTAACTCTTTTACAGTTTTAACTTGGAAGTTAAAGTTACAGTTCATTCAGTAAGGAAAGTGACAGTTTACAAATAAAATGTTTATGCATTTTGGGCCAGCAATGACATGGATGTTTCATAGCTGCAAACCCTAATGACAACTAATCCATACCACTTAGCCAACAGAAAATAAAAAAAAATTCTCAGAGTATGTTTTCAAGATATGTGGCTTTCTCAGATCTTTTCTGCAATTCACATTTATTTGCAGGTGTAGATACTTGTATTCCTTAGTTTTTCTGTATAATACCCGAATAAAAGATACGAATTATGAAGGGAAAAGAAATAAACACAAACTATTTTGTCGCTCTTCAGTCTTGCTATTTGAATGGGGCTATTCCAAAATTACTACAAAGTAAATTTTATAAAATAATTGCACCTAAAAATGAGCACATTTTAAAAGAGAATATTTAATGTCATTTTAAAAGTTTGAGTATACATTCAGAATCTTGACACTCTTAAACAGTGACTAATGACTTACAACCTACCATGGATTGGATTTTATTAGATAAATGACTATTCTAGTAGCTACCTTTTATGAGTATACTTTCATCATTTATTTGTATTTCACATCCATATATTTATTTATCACGAATAGTAAATAACCTACTAAGTTTCTTCCACCATACTAATGATCCAGGTTTCCTTTATAAACATCCTAAGAGTTTTATAAATTATTAACATGTAGTTAAACATACTTATCTATAGTTAAGTGAATTTGTCTCAAGGATTTACATAATCCTTCTAAATACAATGCATTTAAATCTGAAACTAGAGAAAATTCAATGTGGCTTCACTGCCTTGCAGTATTGTGCTTTTCTAAAAAAAATTAAGATTTAAACTATTTAAAATTTCAAGAACTATGACATAAATCACCGCTCTCTTCTTCCACTGAGACATGCATGTAATGTATATTTTATAATTGAATGATGAATAGTCTAATATATATATATATATATATATATATATATATATATATATATAAAATAAAAGGGAAAAATACTGTGATTGTATACCTGTCCATGAAACCAAGTTTTCCTCAATCCCTGCTTTGTTTGTATCATTTTAATATTGACTTATGACAATTTTTGTTAATTTATTTTGTATGCATGTACAATGTATGTGTAGAAGACAAGTTTTAACAGATTGTCTTCTCCTTCAACCATGTGGATCCTGTGGATCAAATTTAGGTCACTGATCTTGGCAACAAACAACCTTTACCCCGTGAGCCATTTTACTGTTCTCTTTCCCTATTTCCAATGGTTTAAATTTTATGAAGTCATTCATTCTATAACTTTTACCAGCTATTATATACCACATATATGGACTAAGATATGTTAAAATAATAGTGGCTTCAAACAAATGAAATGACTTTCTATAATTTAAACATTTTGATCTCAGTGTTGTAACATAGGACAATACTTTAATGAAGCTATGTTTTCATATATTGCTTACATCATATTTAACAATGAAGTAGGATATTTTGTCTGTTTGTTTTACGTCCTATAACCTTGAGCAAACATAAACACCTGAAAGGATGATATATGTTAAAACAAACATTCAGTCAATTGTGGTGTATGCCTTTAAACCCAGTACTAAAGGGGCAGAGGCAGGCAGATCTCTGAGATTGAGGCCAGCCTGGTCTACAGAGGGAGTTCTAAGACTGCCTGGACTGCTACACAGAGCAACATTGTCTCAACAAAACAAACCAGCAATTTAAAAGAAACAAATCAAGATGAAAGTATCAATTCAGGAAGCCTAGGAGACTACAAAATGTAATCTACACTTTTTGGCAAAGTAGGTATTATAACTAAACATAATTAAGTTTATTTTATAGTTTGACACTAGAGAGTAACACTTGAGAAAGCACATATTTTCCTCATTAATGATTTTACATTACAGAATAAAGTAAAATGTATATAATTTTCCATGCAGTATTACTTAAATTGAATTCTTTTATGCAATATACATTTCATATGTGTTAATATATTATGTTACTTTTCTAAAAGCAAGCATATATAACCTTTCCTTTCCAAGCCTTGCAATTTTGGCCATACAATTTTAAAAAGCATTATTAACATTAAGTTAAATAAAATCTAAAATTTGTAATGCTATTTGTAAGTGTATAAGTATTATTACACAAAACCTTCATATGAAAGTATCACTGATAAACAAGTACCTCAGGTTAGGTATAAATATACTTGAAAAAGTTGTCTTCCTCTCACTGCAAAAGTTAAAGTCTAAGTTATTTAGTAAGACTAGCAAACTCATATTATCTAATTCTTCAAATTCTTTTAAATTAAAGCATTCTTCAGCTTAAGAGTAACAATATTACAATGCATTGGACTATGAATTTAAAATTGAGATATGTATTTGTTGTGCATTGTTCTGTTTTACAAAAGAATATTTTGGAATATTTCACAGATGATGATGATGATGATGTGGATACAAATCATTGAAGCATTTGACAAATAGACAACAGTTAGTATTTTCACAGAGCTAACAGTACTGGTTTCTTCCGGAATATGGGAAATCAGCATTTCTAATGAGCAAGTCTTTTGAAGACCTATTATGAGGTTTGAAAATAATGACATCTGGAAATTTGGAGGTAAATAGACAGATCTAGAGAACATCATATTGAGTGAGGTAACCCAGATCCAGAAAGACAAATATCATATATACTCACTCAAAAGTCCTTTAGACAGAAAACAAAGAAAATTAACCTACATTTCACAATTCCAGTGAACCTAGACAACAATGGGGACTCTAAGAGAGATGTACATGGATATAATCTACATGGGAAGTAGAAAAAGACAAGATTTCCTGAGTAAACTGGGAGTACAGGGACCCTGAAAGACCCTGGGAGAGGGTTGAAGGGGAGGAGAGAAGAAGGGAGGGGAGGGGAGAAAAATGTATTGCTCAATAAATTCAATTAAAAAAAGAAAATGTACAATTCAGTGTGAGCCTCTTTGTAACATTGTCTACAAGTTAAATGTTGGATTTTCTAATATATAACCTCTTGTCTCTCTGTTTCCCTACATGTTTCAGAATGTACACCCCCCACAATAGCTTCATTTCTGTCTTATGTTATATTCTTGTATGTATTCCAAGTAGAAGAATGTATTGTGATAGTTTCCTTTCTTGAATTTTGTTGTTGTTGTTGTTGTTACTGTTGCTGCTGCTGTTCCTATCATCCTTTCTTGTCACCCCCTTCCTCTAGGATTTCTCTGTGTGTCCCGGACTATCCTGGAACTTGCTCTGTAGATGAGATTGGAACTCAGAGATACAACTGCCTCTGTCCTGAATGCTGGAATAGTAGGCATGTGCCACCACCTCCTGGCTCCCTTCCTCCATTTTATATATAATTTCCCCTAATAATATCACTTATATTTTCATATGTACAGATAATATAAAGACTGATGATTGTATACACAGAGAGATCAACAGGTAGGTAGGTAGGTAGATGGATAGATAGATAGATAGATAGATAGATAGATAGATAGATAGAGGCATTGTGTGTATGACAGAAAACTTGTAATGTTTGTTTTTCACTTATTTGCTTAGTATAATAATTTCCAATTCCACTCATTTTCATGAATATGATATATATTCATTCCTCTGAATAGCTGAACAAAACCCTCAGTGTGCATAGAAAAAAAAAGAAAATGTAGTAATAGAAATAATACCTTTCTAAAAAAAATCTTAACTATAAAATTTGGAAATGCCAGGGAGATGACAGAGCACAGTTGGTTGGTGGCCTGAAGAAAATGTTCAAATTATGGTTTATAAAGAAGTCACATCAAAACATATTACTTTATAACATGACTAAAATTAATTTTAAGAAGTATGAAAGGGGGGATTTTGTATGGATGGAAAAATGCAGATTCCAGAAGCTAAGGATTATTAAGTTAAAACGTCAGTGTCAGGTGTAGGCTATTTCTCTGTGTGCTGTTTGTGAAGCAATTCCCATTAGGCCCCCACAAACTACAAGATATAGCTAGTTACATTGGATACCCAGCAGAGTTTTATGGTAAGAGCCTGTTTCTAAAGACACAACACACTTTTATCGTTGAACATACAGATATCATGCTGGAGCTGAGATGGAAACTTCCTCCCTGCTGGCTCATTTCCACAGTGCCCAAAGATGCTATGCAGGCAGCTGCGGGAGAAAAGCGACCAATGATCCTTGCAGCTGTGTTCTCTCCATGCTATAAATCCAGTTCCCAGACTAGCTATAGCCACTTGTTGAAAGGTGGCAGGAGTGTTATTTATCAGACACCCACTTTGAAGAAGGGAAGTCACCCTTGGTATTATTGGACCTGGTCACATGCCCTGGCCAGCAAGGCCATATAACCAACTTTGTTTTGCCAAATGGTCATGTTATCAAACTGCCTTGTAAATATTTAAGTTTGTGCTGAAAGACCGGTTCTCCTCTCAGCATTTCTCAGAGAAGCTTGTCTTGTTTGCAGTTTGTAGCAGTTAATGCAAGAGATTCACAACTGACAAAGTGCTAAGAATAATTGATTTTGATTTTAGCCCTAAATATCAACCTGTCCAAGCATCATGGAATATATTGAACAAGATATTGAAGGAGTGTAAGATTTAAATGTTAGGGAGGAGCACAGTCTTCAGGACATGGCATAGCTATAGCACAACAGTTGTGGTTTTCTTCACAGTGCCAGCATTAGAGGCTTCTACCTACATGGCTGGCGTTTATGTGCACATTGGCAATCCAAACTCAGGTGCTCATTTATGTGCCACAAGCCTTTTACACATTTAGGAGTCTTCCAACCACAGAAAATTTAAACTACACATTAAATAATCTTATCTGAGAGAAAAAAGGCCGAAAATACCATAGAACTGCCTTCTAAGTTCTCCTAAAACAGTGCTCACACACAAAAAAAATAGTTTTGAAGTGATAGAATTGATACGAGAAAAATGTTCCCTCTCATTGGAAATTTGTTCTCTACCCCTTAAAAAAGCCACAAACAAATAGAGGCTCTAGATAATTTTGTAAAATCTAGACCTGGTGAGATAACAAAGTGATTTCATAGTGTCACCCTATTCCGCGGGAATTTGGAATTTGTACTATCCTTTCTTTGTTTCTCAGTACCATAGCCAGCCCAACTTTATTACAAAAAAAATAGGCAGGCATGGGAGCAGAGAAAAATGTAAAGCTCAATAAAAATCAATAAAAAAAGAAAGAAAGAAAAACAAATTAGCTTTGCTCTCAGCAAATATTGTAATGATGGTATCACTGGACTTAGAAGTGATTTCTTCCCAATACATGGTTTTTCTAAACTAAACCAGTGATAGCAGAGATAATGTCATGATAAAACCACTGCCACATAAAAATAAAATCAGACCATAAAGTGGTGTGCATGTTCTATGAAGACAAGATATGAGCAGAATTCAAGTGGGGATAAAAGAACAGGAATGAGCTGCTGCCCCTCCTCAATACCACTTAAAGTTTTCCCTTTCTTCCCGTTTCTTCCTTCAGAACACCTGTGTCTCTATTCTCATCTTCAGATCTCTTTCACTCTGGCCACACCTCCTTCAGTACTAGTATCTGTGGTAAGGCCAGGTTATGCTTTGTAAATAAGACCTGAAAATGACGCCATCAGTTGACATGCCAATGTCAATGCAGGATCAAAAGCTACAGGCAATATACTGGCTGCAGTGTTGTTTTGAAAGAAAATGTCTCCCATAGAGAGGGGCACTATTAAAAGGTGTGCTTTTGTAGAGAGGATGTAGCCTTGGTGGGGGAAGTGTGTCATTCAGAACGCAGGCTTTGGGGTCTCATACATGGTCAAGCCACACCCAAGGAGACAGTTCACATCCTGTTGCCTTTTAGATCATGATGTAGAAATCCCCAGCACCACATCTGGTCTGCCTGCATTCCACCATACTCCCAGACATGATGCTCCCTTCTATGATGGTAATGGACTAAACCTCTGAAACTGTAACGTGCATCTCAAATAAATGTTTTCCTTTATAAGAGTTGTCATGGTCATGATGTCTCTTCACAACAATAGAAACTTTAACTAATACAGCTACTGAGAGAGGAAAAATTAGTCTTCTTCGGGGACAAACTACCTGGTAAGTTATCCAATCCCCCCACATCCTCTCTCTCTCTCTCTCTCTCTCTCTCTCTCTCTCTCTCTCTCTCTCTGTGTGTGTGTGTGTTTGTGTGTGTATTTGTGTGTGTATCTGTGCATTTGTAATAATAATATTTTAAAAAAATAGAAGGACGTGGATTTGAGAGGAAGTGGGGGACGCAGAAGGAATTGAAGGATGGAAAAAAAGGGAGGAATGATGTAAATATATTATTCACCTATGAAATGGTCAGTAAATAATTTTTTTTAAACGAAGTTATAGAAAAAGAGGAAACAAGAACTGGTTTAGCTTGAAGCATTAGAAATGACCATGACTCTCTAACCTTTTTCTGCCCCAGGGGGATGTGTATGTTGTTACCTGGTTGATATTGTAAAGATAAACCATCTCTGCTTCCTGTCAGCACATGGAAGTAGCATGGTCTCAAAAGAGAATGACTTCCTTATTTGCTCAGCAATGCGAGACAATGGACAACATAAGGATTTTTAGTATCGGTTTCAAGACTCACCCAGAACAACAGAGTAAGAACAACTAGGATGTTTCATACACTGTATGCTGCCCTGTTTACACCCAAACCCACCTAACCTGTTATTTTCTTTCTATGAGATAAGTCCACTGCCTGTGATTTTATATAGCCTCCTCCCCACAAACACAACACATATTCATGTTGGCAATTATCCAATCAACAACACTGGAAGGATATTAATGAGGTGGTTAGAGAAGATTCAAGTCACCAGGTCATTGTTTGAGAATATATATATATATATATATATATATATATATATATATATATATACATATTGTGTTGCACATCTATCTCATGGTACTCTACTAAAGCTACACCTTTCATCAAGTTAGCAATTTTCTTTTATAGTTCAGAGAAAGTAAGTGTTTTTATTCAACTAGCCACTTAATGCATCACTATCCATGGTTAAGTCCTTCAATGGTGCCCGTTTATGGAACTAATCCTCAGTTATAGTCTTTTGAACTTTGGGTTTGGATGTGTTCTACTTTGAGTTTCTATTGCTGTAATGAAACACCATAACCAAAAACAAGTTGGGGAGGAAAGAGTTTACTAGGCTTACACTTCAGCATTGCTGTTCATCAATGAAAGAAGTCAGGACAGGAACTCAAACAGAGCAGGATCCTGGTAGGCATGAGCTAATGCAGAGGACATCATGGGAAGCTGCTTACTGGCTTGCTTCCCATGGCTTGTTCAGCCTGCCTTCTTATATGACCCAGAATCACCAGCTCAGAAATAGCCCCACCCACAGTATGCTGGGTGCTCCCCCATTCATTGATCATTAAATGAGAAAATGCCTTACAGCTGGATTTTACAGAAGGAGGCATTTCCTCAGCTGAGACTCCTTCCTCTCTGTGATTCTAGCTTGTTTCAAGTTGACACACACAAAAATATCCAGTCAGTACAGAATGTGTCTTCTGTTTCAGGACAGTAATTACTGCATTTGGCTTCACAAGATAACTTAGACTTTTATGATCATTATGCTAGTGGTTCTCACAACAGACTATAGATTAAAGGTTTTCTTAATTGTTTTTCTAACTATAAATAGCACCAGATATATCTATTGGTCTCTGGACATTCTAGAGCATTAAAGAATAACATTACTGATAATGGCAAAGATAGAACTTTCTTAATGCCTGGAGGACAGCACAGATTTGAGCTCGGAATAATTAAACAAAATTATTAAACTGTTGTGTTTTTATACTCAACTTTATAAGGAGAATTTATAGAAAGTGAATGCTATTTTGTATATCTGTCTACTATGCTTTGGAGCATGAGGAGAAATGAAATAACTATTCTAAATATTCAAAGTATTTATATTATTCTTATACTTCGTTTAACATTAAATATGTTACTATTAAAATGATTATTCTATTACTTTAAATAAAATCTATTATGATTAAGATTTATTTATAGACTTAGAAGATTTCTATAATACTGTGTTTTTGTTATTTGTTTGAATTCTCTTCAGCAAAACAGCAGTTTTTTTAGATACTCTTTCAATAGATTTTATCTATATTCATTCCAGTATTTACTTTTGAAAGAACTTCTCTTTTTACCTAATATGCTAGAAAAATTGTTATTTCCATTAGGTCATTTTAGTCTAATATCAGAAAAACCGAAAATTTGAAGCTGGAAAGCAATCATGTTTGTAAAGTTTCAATAAGATAACTTTCATATGTTAAACGTGACAATGACCGTACATTCATAAATTCAACCTGTTACTTTACAGTTTCCAATTTTATATCCTTTATGTTAGCCTACTATGACTAGACGAGTTGAGAAATACATGCAAGAATGTACAATATTAAAAATCTATTATGTATTGCAGTTATTTTAAGAATATATGGTAAATATTTTTGAAATTACACTTTAAAGAGTGTTGGATATAGTCAGAAATATACCAAAAGTGCCTTATAGACCTATTGGTCTATAAGAAAGTTTGTAGAAGTTAATATGAAAGGAAAACTATCTCCCTGCAAGGTCATGATGTAAACTTTAGTTCAGTCTTTCTCTGAGGAGACTAGATCTCCTCTCTCCTGATCACTCATTTAGTTATGATTGTTTATTTTTTTCTAGTACATCATATATATTTTCATCCAAGTATACTAAACCAAACAATTCTTCCCCTTCACAGTAGTTGTTTCTTTGTTAAACTTTTATTTTCAATGTGTGTTTAGTGTCACAAATATTAGCTTGAATCGCACTAAGTATGTTAGCAGTAGAACTGAAAACATGGCATACCATTCAGGAATCCATGTCCCTTTGTTTTACAGAATACTGCTACATGAAGGATTCAGTCAGTCTATTAAAACAGCTACATCAAGTAACATATAGAAACAACATGAAAGTCATAGCAGGCACAGGTTTCACCTTTCTCTGTCCTCTATGATTGTGTTCATTGGCTTCCAGAATTACATTAGCTGCAAGCACATACAAAGGAACTAGCACAGGGGCTCTGAATAAGAGCCTCTGCGATTTACAAGAGAGCTTAAGAAGCCTTATCTACATTTGGGCCAAAGCCCTTTCTCAAACATTAAACATGCTGTTTCCTGGTGTTCAGACCCTGTTCAGGTCACCACTTACATTATTTTTCTGTAAGACCTGCAGTGCCTTGTTGACATTGTTCAGAGCATGAACTCTTGTAGATCCTTTTTCTTTTGGCTAAAAAAAAAGAGAGAGAGAGAAATGGTGTTTACTAGAGAACAAAGAGAGAAAAAAAAAATCTACCTGAAAAGACCAATATAAATTTCACTTTTAAGCTTGAATATTTTACATTTAAATGAACACATACTGTGAAATATATATATATATATATATATATATATATATATATATATATATATATATAGTCTTCAGGCTTTGGGATTTGTCCTTGGCATAGCACATCTTTAGCATAAAGAATCCACCTCCTGGGAAAGAAAGCACATATTTTCCCTTTACACAGTACAATTTGGAATGATTGTGCCTTCACTTTTTTTTAGCTCAGTGTATATTGTTATAATAGCATCAAGGATGGAAAACATTAACAAAATCTATAAGGAAAGTAAGCAGTGAGATAGAAAAGTAAGTTTTAGAAAAGTTTGAAGGAGATGTGAGTTTCTTGGACTGCCCACACTCTACTCACTAACTAGCCCACTTATACAAGCTCAAACAAGCGAACCTTATTTAACTCAGTCATAAAAGAAAGGGGGGTAATAGAAAAGAATAACAGGTTGAATAATAGAGGGAGGGAAATAGGAGATGAAAATGGAGGTGAGTCTGATCAAAAATACATTGTCAGATAAATCATAATAAGGTACAGAATTGTCAAATACAAATTATTCCACACAAAATGTTCAGTGAGCATTCAGAAAACGAGAGTCTCTGAAATGTTTAGCACTGAATGGGACATACTTATTATATCCCTTACTCCAAGTCCTAGGGATATTCTTAGTCATAAGAGCCAGAGGTTTTTGATGACAAAAAAAAAAATGTTTTCCCTACATAGCATGTTGGATGCACATTGAAACAAACATGTGTGATTGGGACAAGAAGATCTGTTCAAGACAAGATCTCAATATAGAGTAGGAAGGTGGTGGGTATAAAATCCCAAAACCATCTGCAGAGTTATTGCTATCTGATAAAAACAGGGAGAAGAAAAATCAGTTTCCATTAATGATGTGATTCTTGGTAGACTAGCTGCACACTAGGGCAGATCCCACTACCAATACGAGCTTGGCAACAGAAATTGGGCTCAATGGCAAAATAAGAAATGTTTTAAAAGAAACAAAAACAAAACAGGAAGAGGTGGGGCACGCCTTTAATCCCAGCACTTGGGAGACAGAGACAGGTGGATTCCTGTGAGTTCGAGGCCAGCCTAGTCTACAAGGGCTAGTTCCAGGACAGGCTTCAAGACTACAGAGAAATCCTGTCTCAAACCCCATCCCTCCAAAAAAATGTAAAAAAAGAATGATTTTCAATGTCAGTTGGGAATGTGTAGGAGGATGGATAGGGTGCTAATGGCCAGAGTTGGAAGGAGAGGGTGCATATTTTCAAAATACAATGCATAAAATTCACAAATAATAAATTATCACCAAAATATGTAATGTTAAATAAGAACAGTATTTCTTTGACTACTACCTAGTTGTCCTAGTCACTAGAATTCAAAATTTCAATAACCAGGCTTCTTAGTTTATAATTAGTTTATCCCAAAAGTTATATCCCATCTGTTAATTTTATAATAGCATCTGCATAATTAATGAAAATACACAACACCTTATTTTTTCTAACTGATAAGTTTTAGAAATTCGATTGTTATGATACTTGTATTTAATAACAATTATTATTTTTGATGGATTTCCCTTAAAGCAAGTTTTCATTAGCTATCTCCAGGAATATATCAGAAAGTCATTTCCTACTAACAACTTTTCCTTGATATCTTCAAAAACAATGTCAGAACAAATCAGCTGCTGAAACCAGTGATTTATATAGCTCTCATTTTAAGTTTAGGGAGGCTATTGTTTAGTAAAAGTCATGACCTCCAAAACCTGGTTTCAACGTTTTGCTCTTGCACTTTTGGACTATGTGAGCATGAGAAACTTCTTCCCATTCTCCGGTTGTCTCACCTGTTAAAACAGAGCTAATAAAAATAGCTGTTCTACAACTTTAAATAGGAATGTGTGTAAAGACGTTAGATGGGGAGTTTTGATATAGTATTTTCAGATTTTTGCTGTATGGAGTTGGTAGTACATGCAAGGTACTTCACATTATTATTAAGCAACTTGCAATGCCAATGGTTCCATACAACTTGTATATGTAATTATTCTAATCTTAAAAGAATTAATATGTATTTACAGAAATTATCAGTGGAGCAAGGCTTTAACATTTGGGCTGGGCCTATGCAGTCAGAATTTTCTTATTTCTTTTCTTACCTTTTCTTTACTTTGTGTATGTATAGAATAAATAATGTACTTTTGTACTTTTAATTTTACCGTGTACTTTCCAAGAGTCTTCCCAACCTTCTTAAGACTTCCATACCCTAGAGAACCTTATTCTTTAAACTGGCTGGATAAGCTTCCAACATTTATCCTAAGTCTTCTATTCGTCAAGATGACTTGACTAGTATCCTTTGTAAAAGACATAAATGTCTTGTTCCCTCACTTCCTCCATCTCCAAGCATAGCCTCATTAACAGAAATCTCCACTTTTCATATCTTAGAAAATTTTACCCCATGAATGTCCAAGTGATAACAGCCTACATTTTAGTATTTTTCTATTTACCACCACAAACATCAAGAAAACAAAGGTACAGAAACATGTTTTCTACAGAAAAGCAGCAAAATGTCATCATTAGTGTGCAGAGAATGAGAACAGTTTATGAAAGACAGTGAGATTTATTTATTTTTTTATTTATGAACAGAACTGACACATAATTACCAAGAGTAGCTGGATGCTCACAGGCACTAATTTCTTTATCACCATTATAAAAATGCACATGTTCTGCATATACACTTAAACATCATATATGCATAAAGTGAAATTAAGACTAAGCCTACACTGCCCCTTCCAACTGGCTATTTGACAAAAGTTTAAATGTAAAGAATTTGAATATTTTATTTTAGGAAGTCATCAACCCAAGTTAAATTTCATAAAAATATATCAAATATGCATATAAATAACATGCATATAAATAATATTATACAGACCAGATTATTTTAAGGAACATACATGTATTTATGTATATACATGCAAAAACAACTAATGAAAATAGGAGGTGATGCACTTGAAAGAGAGTAGAGAGGAGTATATGAGTGAATCAGAAGGAGAAAAGGGTGAAATGTAATTATACTATAATCTCAAAAATAAGACAAATGGGTTAGTAAACCAGAAAAATGTATCACTTTGAGTTAATAGAGTAACATTATAATCCTATATAATTATTGAAGTTAATTAAAAATGAATGCACAAAGTATGGCTTTTCAGCATAGCTACAATATTTGAAAATCATTTTCATAGCCATGCTTCCATATACGTACCAAAATATTATTTTAAGTAATTAAAAGAAAAAAAATGAATTCTATGGAATTTAAGAGGGAGAAATTAATTTTAGAAGTTTGTTCTAAAAAGCCTTCAATAGCAAGCAGAAGCCAATGTTTTTCAAGGACTGTCAGAACACAAAGACGCACACAAAGCAAAATAGGTAAACAAGACAACAAAGCAAAATTCTGGGCAATGACTGAGCGAACAGGGACCAACTTGGCTTGGTGTGGGAAAATTGCAGGAGGCAACTCAGAGATAGGATTTTGGCCAGATCTAACTTTGATAGACAGCTAGAGTTTCTATAGTACATACAAAGCCTTGGCTTGTGTGTGGGGTCGTGCTCATGTGCAGGCACATGCTTAAATGCGCATGCTGGAGAGCTATAGTAAAGGGAAAAGAGATAAGATTAAAGCAGTAACTGAATAGGGCTCATTAGACACGCAGAGTGGATGACTGTAGGTAGAATGGCGTCCTAAGCCCTGCTTACAAGAATAATAGACATCTAAAAAGATTTCTAAGTCAAGAGATTATGATTTAAGAGATTTTCTCCATTATGAGACTTTCATCAACTGAACTCAGACTCTTCCATGACTTTAGTGACCTATAACATTGTATTACCATGTTATGTCCTTCATAGGGATGTTCTAAAGTTACACAAGTTAAATTTCTCAAAAGGAAATTACATTTTCATCTCATTTGCTTTTGGATATCAGACTAAATACTAACATTTTATTATGCTGTACTAAAAATAATTTTATTTATAAATACAGGTACATTTAAAATATGTGCAAAATATAAAACAGCACAAAGATAAGTTTAAAGTCATTATGCATAAAATTTTATACAATTAGTCCTTAAGAAGCATTTTTAAAAAGTAAAGGCAAATATTGCTTATTAACAGAATGTATTGCTGAATTTTTTACTATATTATTCTGTATAAGATAGACAATGCCAAAAAAGAAATTTATAATATGATTTAGTTCAGTAATAAGACTGTCTTGTTTATCTAATACATTGGTGAATTTTATTAGATAACTGAAATAAAACTAATTCTTTGAGGTCTGACACTTCATTGAGGTTACTGTAAATTTCACAATAAATTTCCTGGACTGGGGAAATTTTTCAGTGTACAAGTTTGAGGGCCAGAGTATGGATCCTTAGCACACACATAGTTGCCAAATAGGTATGGTAACCTGTCTGTGATCCGAGGGCTCAGGAGACAGAGACAGGGACCACAGAAGAAAGCTGACTAAATAGACCAGCTGAACTGATGAAGTCTAGGTTCAAGGGAGAGACTTTGCCTCAGAGAGAGACTGAGCCAGATATTTTAAGTCAACCTTTCGCCTTCACACACACACATGCACACACATGTCTGTATGTCCACATGAAAACATGCATCCACTCCCACATACATACACATGAGAAAGAAAAGAGAGAGCAAGAAGGAGCGAGGGAAGACAGTGAGGGAGAAAGAGAATGAAGGGAGAGAGGGAGGGAGGGAGGAAGGAAGGAAGGAAGGAAGGAAAGAAAGAAGGAAAGAAGGAAAGAAAGAAAGAAGGAAAGAAGGTTCCTACCAGTTTTTGTCCTGTCAGGCCTTCCAGGAGGTCTAGGAGGCATTTCCCATCCTGCAGGTCACTGAAGAGGTTGTCTATGCGCTGCTTTCCAAACTGAAATAAAAAAAAAAAACACACCCACTTGAAGAAATTACAATTTTTTTATGATTCATATCTATGACAAAGGCTTTGGAAATTTAAAACTATATTTAAGGGCATTTGATGTATCAAATTAATAAGTGGCCAGGAGTAATGGATGAAAAAGAAAGTTCAAGCTGATCATGAGGATCAAAGAAATTATAACATTAGGACAAATGTACGTAAACTCTTAATGACAGCAAGTTGAAATTTAGAGCGTAATTAATTTAATTATCGTGTCATATTATTCAACATCCTTTTGTCACACCTTACATACAATAATTCAGAAAGTCTTGTTCTCATCTTAAAACAAATCAAGTTTTGAGAATATCTGATTTATTTTAGTTAGTTAGCCAGTAGTTAGTTTGAAGCCTATCAGACCTGGTAATTTTAGGTGGTCTTACACCCAAATACCTAGTAATCCTAGTTGGTCTCCCATCCATGTACTATCCAGGCCTAACCATGCTTAACTTCTGGGATCAGATAAGATCCATGGTGTTCAGTGTGGTGAGGCTGTAGGTAGAAAAATTGAATTAAACAGGGTGAAAATAACTCTAATAAGGTTTTCCACTTATTTTTCTAGGATATCTACTTAGAAATTCCATTAAAGAACATAAAAATTACTATAATCACTAAGAAGTCCTAAAATTCTTAGAGAAACTAGGGATGGGAGACACTGAATTGTGCAAATGGATCTTATCACTGTTGCATCGTTTCCGTCATCTTAACAGTAATGCACTCATCTTATGGGAGCAGTTGAGACAAAGAACTTGGCTGTGCAGCCCTTTGTTACAAAACTAGAAATCATAAATCCAATGTTTTGCATTGGTTCTAGGTAACTTTTGAAGCCTCTCTCTGCTCCTTCCATCTTACCATGCTATTCTTTCAACCTCATCTTTCTACTCTGTTATCTTGTACAGATACTGTTTCTTCTGACAGACACTCCAAATATTTTCTAGTTTTCATTTAAAAATATCCACAATTCCTCTTGGTGAGATTATTTCCAGCTCTCTTATCACCCAGATTATCAACAAAGACTTAGCTTATCTAGCACTGAAATTAATGGAACATCAACAAACCTATGCAAGATGCTGCATGGAGCTTATATTGGTAAATCAGACACATAATGCTCAGATGACAGTAGTTCCTTCCAACTGGGAAAACATATTCAAGAATGATAATACCACAAATATTAAATAAGTGGATCCAGGAAAACATAACTGTGGAAATACCAGTCTGTGGACTCGAATCATGAATTGTTTTCTCCTGCGTGTCAAATAACAGGCCTAACATTAGTGATTTGCCACTACTCACAAGCCACTTAGATTGCAAATAAACTTTGTAACTTACTTATCAAGAAAATCCCTGTATTCAAGAAAAAATATTGATTTATCTATGATTAAAGACATAAAAGTTGGATTGTCCCACAATCAGATAGCAATGTCAATGATTGGCCCTGTAGCTGCCTAGATAGGTGCGTTCTATGAAGAAAATCCTGGCTTCTGCAGGCAAGTTACTCATTCTTGTATGCTCAGGTTTTGTGATATCATATCAACTAAGGACAATTTTTTACAAACTATTTTTTTGAAATTATGCCCCAGTAGTTCTTTTTGAAACTACAGTGTAAGAATGAAAAGAGTACAAAACATTAACATGCTGAAAGATTTTTAAAATGATTATTATGTATACTATTATGTATAAGCAAATCTTAAAACTGTGATATTTTATGACTCTTTAAGCAGATGACTGTATATTTCCTAATAATACCATAAATATCAAGAATGTAAACATAATACTGAGATTTTGTTTTCCAAGTAAATTAAAGTACAACTTGAAATGCTGTTTATTTCAGCAGCAAGTTTTATCAAAGCAACTGAGAAAAGAGTGTCTTCTAAAATTGTGAAAAGAAGCATCTTCCGGATATAGCAGTTTTTAATATAAGCACATGTATTTTTTTTCTGGCAAAGATTGTTGTCTTAGGCCATACCAGGCGTCTATATTGGTTGCCAGACAAACTCTGACAAACCAAGAAGAACAATGATGAGAAACTGACATTTATTCATAAAGAATAGAAGGTGGGAAATATGAAATGTGTCTCAGAGCACCTAATATAAATATCATATAGCACCAAACATATGCTTTGATTAGGGAAAAGAAGTAAAGACCAACAAGCTTAGAGAATCTTACCTACAGTCTAAATGTGACGCAGACTCGGTAATTTTCCCTTTAATGGCAAATTTGACCAAAATGGAAGAGGAGTAATGATGATACTACTCTCTTCAAAGGTTCCCAAGTATAACTAGTTGATGATCTTA
The DNA here is from genome assembly GCF_018167655.1 of Microtus oregoni. Lineage (NCBI taxonomy): Eukaryota > Metazoa > Chordata > Mammalia > Rodentia > Cricetidae > Microtus > Microtus oregoni. The sequence continues at coordinate 1,120 of NW_024544309.1, read as the reverse complement.
GTGCAAGGAATCAGCATGTTAGTAGAAAAGAGACTGATACTATTATTTTATCAGTTTTCAAAGCACATATATAACCAATGATTCACTGAAGTCTCATAACAGAAATCCAAGTCTTATTTGTTCCACAGGCCATATTTTCATCCAGAAGAAACATGATTCCAGCAAATGAGATTGAATGAATTCATCCTGGATATGGCAGTATCAATTCAATATCTTAAGGTTTAACAGTTCTTTAAGAGCACATGCTGAAGCAGGGTTTGCCCTGCTTCCTTTAATGTATGTTTGCTTTAATGTAAAAGCAAATATCAAAGCACTTTTGAGTAAAATTCCCATCTACGAAAGCAGTTCTCAACGAAATGTCACGGAGCTTCAGATGCTTAGTCTACATGTAATATGACTACCCCACAGAGAGAAAAAAAAATCTCATTACTCCTGCATCCTGCACTTGGTTTTAACTACTCTCAACTTCTTGTTAGACAGAATTATAGATAATATACTGCAAAGGATCACAGGTTACAAGGCAGCAGAAGCTAACTTTGGTACTCAGGTGCCCTGTTCACTAGCTATGGTATCCTAGTAAAGCAAGTAAACCTTTGAACTTATTTGTAAAATGGAAATAGATATAATACAGCTCAGAGCACACTTGTGAAGTTTAAATGAAAAAATGTTGTATTCTGTAGGTATTGCATTTTGATGGGCAACTCATTCTTATTTAATAAATATGGGTTGATTTTAACCTTTATTTTGATTAGCGCTTCTGTATTTATCTAGCGCTAAGTACTAGGTACATGTGAAATTTTAGCATGCTATTGAATCACATAGAAAATGTTGAGCTCATTTGCAGTGTATATGAGTACAACCCCTATAATAGTAGGTTAATAGTATAAGAGTATAAGTGTAGCCCCTAGAAGAATAGTAAGGAAGGAGAACTGTAATTGTGCACATAAATCACTGAGAATGAGGAAATAAATGGTGGATTGGAAAGCTCATAGAAGATTCACGCCCTTACTCTGTTGCTTCTTTGGCTATTTTAATTAAATCTCAGTTTGTTTCTATCCCATTTCTTCTTTGATATCTGTAACATCTTTTTTTTTGTTCACAGGTGACATTTAGGGTAATG
>NW_024544308.1:7500-49791 GCF_018167655.1 Microtus oregoni | reverse complement strand
TGCAGGGAGCTACTGTTTCTTTTTCTCTGAGAATCAGTGACATATTAACTTGATTAGTACTGCAAACATGGACAGGAGTGAGCTAGTACCCTCGCATACTCAGTCTGTTCACAGGAGGATTGGTGGGAGCTAGTTTTTGTCTCTCGGAGTTCCTGTTTTTCCTCACTTGATCCAATGCAGGAGTTTTGGAATGAACTAATGTGTTCTCTACCTAAGTATATCTTATGGTGTAGTCTTTCAGTGAATTGCATGCTATCTCACCATACTTGACCTGTTCTAGAAAGAATATGGTGGTGACATATCAAGCTTTCCATCTCAATCTGTCACAAAAAGAATTAACAGGCAGTAGGCAGTGTCTATCTTTGATTTCATGTCATTCTTGCTGTGTTCTATGTTTTGGAGGAAATTAGCAGTAAGTTAATATGTTCTCTACTTAAGTCTGTCCTACTGAGTACATTTGGAGGTAATTTCTCACAGCCAGAAACTTTGTTTCTTTGTCCTAACTTTGATCTCTCTTATAGTTCACTAACAGTGAACAAATGTTCAATCCACCTGCCTTTTTCATACTGAAGAGTCTTGAAGGGACCTCCTGTCATTTTCTTAGAAACCATGCTATCCTATCTTTGCTCTGTTCTACTGAAGATGTTAGGTGTGAAGTAGTCCGCACTATACCTCATTATCTCCTACTAAATGGCTTGGAGAAAGCTAGTCTGTCTCTCAGATTCTATGTTGTCCTAAACTGGATTTATTTTATGGTTAATTAGAGGAGTGATGAATTGTGCACTATACGTCAATCTCTCCTAGGAAGGAGGATTGGGAGGAGTGAGTGTCCAATCTCTCAGTCCTTGTCAACTAAATATTGATCTGGTCTACAGGAGAGCTCAGAAATAAGCTAGTACACTCTCACCTCTCTCTGTCCAAAGAGGTGGCATGGATCAAGCTTATAATTTATTCTAGAATCCATCCCATTAAATTTTGATATGGAGAAAGTTTGGAGTGAACAAGCTTAGTTTATACTGAAGCCTGTCTTACAGAGGAGTCCTGGGGGGAAATATGTTTGACTTTTGGAATCCATGCTGTCTGATCCTTGATGTATCATATGGATAAGGTTAGAAATAAACTAGTGTGTTCTCTACCTTAGCCGATTCTACAGAGGGGCTTGGATGGAGATAGTGCCTATCTCTCAAAATGCATGCCATCCTTACTTTGATATGTCATTCCAAGGAGAAAGGGAGTGAGGAATTATCAAATTTATTCTGTCTCACAAAGGAGGATTGTAAGGAGCTAGGATCTATCTCTCAGAGTCCATTTTGTTCTAAATTGATCTTTATCATGGCAGAGTTCAGGACTGAAGTACTGCACTCTCCACCACAATATAATTTATAGAGGAGGTTTGGAGGGAGCTAGGGACTTTACCACATCATCCCCATTTTCCTGAAACTTAACATCTCTCATGGAGGAGGTTATGAGTGGACTATTGTGTTCTCCACCTCAGTCTGTATTACTAAAGATACATGGAGTCAGCTTTTCTCTTTCTCTCCGAATTCAGGTTGCCCTAACTTTGATCTGTCCTACGAATAAGGTTAAAAGAGTATGAACATACTGTGCACTCTAGCGTGTCCCACAGAGTAGGACTTTCGAGCTAAGGTCTGTCTCTCAGAATCCATTTCATCTGATTATTGGTCTGTACTACAGATGACTAGAAAGGAACTAGTGTACTCAACTACTTCAGTTTGTCTTGCTTTGGGTGTGTGGAAAGAGATAGTGACTGTCTCTCAGAATTGGCATCCTAACATTGATTTATTTTATTACAGGGGATAGGAATGAACTGGTTTGCTCTCCATCTCAGCCTGTCCTACAGGAGGTTTAGTGAGAGCTGGTATCTCTCAGAAAACATGCCGCCCTAACTTGATTTGTTCTACTGAAAACTTTAATATAGAGTTAGTGTTTCTTCTGCCTCAGTGTGTCCTACAGAGGAAGATTGGAGAAGGCTAATGTTTTTCTCTCAGTATCTACAATGTCTTAATTTGGATCTGTTCTACAGATAAATTTAGAAGAATCCACATCCTCATCAACTGATATGTCCTGTTACAAAGGATCAGAGTGTCCTCGTATATTGTACACAATAATCTCTTTTAGAGAGAAGGCAGGGTGGCAGCTTGTATCAGTCTCTTTGAATTTAACTTTTGATTAGCTGACTCTGTTCTAATGCAGAGAGAAGGAGTGAACTAAAATACATTCTACTTTAGCATGTCCCAAAGATGAGATTTGGAGAGAGCTAGTGTCCTTTTAAGAATGCATGTCATACAAACATTGATCTAAACTGTAGAGCAGGTAGCAAATGACCTAGTATGACCTTAACATCATTATGTCATAAGGCAGAGTCATTAAGGGAGCTAGATTATGTCCCACAAAATGCATGCAAGCCTATATTGATGTATTCTGTGAAAAATGTTAGGAGTGAACTTCTATGTTTTTCATTTTTGCTGTCTTAATGATGAGAATTGAAGGGAGTTGGTATCTCTATCTCAACATCCAAGTTCTATTATCCTTGGTCTCTTTTCTGTAGCAGATTAAAAGCAACCTACTGGGCTTGCCACTTAGTCTGACATATGAGGAAGCCTTAGAGAGAATTAGTGTCAATCAGTCTCTTACCATCCATGTTATCCTAACTTAATCTGTACTATGAAGAATAATAGGAGTAAAAGCATGTGCTCTCAAGCTCTGTTTGTCCTACTGAGGAGGACTGAAGGGAGCTTGTGTCTGTCCTCCAGAATCCATCTTGTGCTACCTTGACTGATCAACTGAAGAGGACAGGGATGACCTCGTATGTTCTTTACCTCAATATAGTCCTTCGCAGAAGGCTTGGCATGACTGTCATCCTAACTTTATCTATCCTAGGAAGGAGGTACAGTGTGAGCTAATATATCCTGACACTTAGTCTGCGCTAAGGAGGATTTTCAGAGAGAACTTGGTTCTAATGCACAGAATCCTTGTGATCTTAACCTTGATCTATCCTATGCTTAACTTTAGAAGTGATTGAAAATGCTCACCATCCTTCTAAGACATGATGGGGACTTGGATGTACCTAATGTCTGTATCTTAGAATCTTCGGCATCCTAACTTGGTCAGTCCAAGATTAGAGATTAAGAGTGAGATAATGTACTCTCCACCTCATTGAATCCAATGGAGGAGGCTTAGCAGAAGCTAGGCTCTGCTTTTCAGAATCAATATCATCATAACTTGATATATCTTATGTAGAAGTTAAAAAGGAATTTGGGAGCTCTTCAACACAGTCCACTCTCCTAAAGAGGATTGGAGGGCAGTAATGTCTCTCTAAGAACCAAGGTTTTAATACCCATGATCTATCTTAAAGATAAGGATAGAAGTAATCTAAAATGCCCTAAACCTCACTCAGTATCTCCTATGCAAAAGAGAGGGATGAAACTAGTATCTGTCTCTCAGAATGCATATAGTTCAAACTTGTTCTCTACAACAGAAGAAGTTAGGAGCTATCTATTGTATTCTTACCTCTAGTATCTCCTAATGAAGATGATTGGAGGAAACTAGAGTTTGTCTCTCAGAATTCATATCATTCTACCTATGTCTGTTCAACGCAGGAGACAAATTGTAAATTAACATGTTCTCCACCTCCATTTATATGATGGAGGAGGTTTGGAAGAAGTTAGCATCTAACTCTCAGAATCCATGTTTTCCTCAGTTGCCTTGTCCTATGAGTTTAGAATGGAGCTAATATAATTTCTACCTCAGTGTATATACTTGGAAGGAACTAGTTCTGTCTGCTAGAATCCATGTCATCCTAAGTATGATCTGTTCGAAGGATGATTTTAAGAGTGCACTAGTGCACTCTATATCTCAGTCAGCCCTATATGATGTATTTGTGGAGGAGGAGGGACTAGTTCTTTCTCTCAGAATTCATGTCATGCTCTCCTTGATCAGTCCTATGGAAAAGGTAGGAGTGAAGTTGTGTGCTTTCCATTCCAGGCTGTCCTAATGAGGAGGCTTGTAGAAAGCTTGGAGCTGTCTTTCAGAATCTATGTAACTATAACTTGATCTGTCCTACAGAGGATTGAATGAGAGAAGTTGTGTGTTCTGTCCCTAAGACCATTCCACTGCTGAGGCTTGGAAGGAAATCATGTCTGTCTCTCATAATTCAAATTCTCTAATCCTTGACCCCTCAAATAGAGGATGTAACGAACTAGTGTGTTCTCCAAATCACTGCCATATGAAAGAGGTTGATAGGGAGGTAGTGTATGTCTCAGAGAACCCATGTTATACTAACACTCATCTGTCATATGAATAAAGTTAGGGAAGAAATAATATGCTTTCCATATCAGTCTCTCAATCTGACACATGGAGGGGGGCTTGAAGGGAGCTAGTATCTCTGTATCTCTCTCTCTCAGGAACCAAGTTGTGCTACCTGCTCTGACCCAAGAGGAGCCATGTTGTGGCCTGGAAGCATCTTTTATTCCTATGGTTTATTAAAAGTTCCTGTCTACTTTGTATAGATGGGTGCATTGTGCCTGGATATTTTTTTTCTTGTGTATAAATGCGTGTGGCCATGCAATGTTTGTTTCTGACTAGTCTGTGATGCCTGGATTTGTATCTTCCATGTGTCAGGAATTGCTATTAAGGTTACCTGCCTATGCTCAGAATTTGTCCCTGGGCCTTTCTAGTATTAAATCTGATGCAATGACAGAGGTTGTTTTATGCTGTTCTATCTTATTAAAAACAGCTGAGTAATTGGGTACAGTTAAAACTCTGTAACAAAAGTTAACTTCAGACTGGTAACTGCAAATTTAAACTGCTCTAGAAAACAACATGTGCACAGTCACCATTAAGTAAAACCAAGTGGGACGCAACCATTTGACTAAGGATGGAAAAGAGGGGGTCATATTACTTTACTACCTATCTCAAATAAAGTCCCACATAGACTGGCCCCACCAAGAAGACATAAGGTGTTCAATATATTTTAGATTAGCATGCATTTTTGTATGATCATTCACATCCTGGTCGAAAACAAGGTTTATGAAAGATAGGATATAAAACAATGCTTGTATACTGAGGTAAAATGTTTACAATGTGAAAATGTGGTTTGCCTTCTACAGATTATGGTTATGCTCTATGTCTTAGAATCACATATAAACACCAGAGACTGAGTTATTCTTATTTTATGATACAGTAAGGTGATGACCAAAACTGTTTAACAAAGAGTTTCTCCTTATCTAAGGTCTGTTAAGGTTAACAAAGACCAATATAAAAATATACTCTTAACCTTCTTGCATTTTGTAAAACTGGTAAGCTGTAGCTAATTTGGTAAAGTAAGTCATACAGAAAATTGTTATATTCTATAACAGTGCACTAGACATACAAGTTAACCATCAGTTACCTCATAAAGGATCAACTTCTTTAATATGTTCAGATTTAGCTTAATTTAGATATACCAAACAGAAAATGATTCCCTGATCATCAAACACTTCATGGATCTGAGAATATGGCATTTTAATTAAAAAAAGCTTCTCATAATAGAGATATGCCAGCTCTTAGCAGCACCCCTGTATCTCCTCCAAGGAAGCTGCAGATGACTGCAGAATACCTTATGCTGTAGCTTGCTTGAAATGCAGCAAAGCCAGCCAGGGTGTGGAGAACTGTTTTGCACCTTAACTGCTGTCAAGACTTGTCCAGACTGGGTACAAGCAGGACACTCGGTAACTGATTGTCCCACTTTGCCTAGACAAAGTAGGCTGGTCCCCCGATAAGTTTCTATTCTCAAGAAAATTCTGTCCATTCTAGGTTTGGCAGCAGAAGACTGATACTGCTTTGACAGCCATGGAGAGACCTGGGGTAGCTGGGAAGCTGTCACATTTTTGCTTACACAGGTAAAATTTATCCATCTCAGTTTGAGGGCTGTGGTGCTGACAGATTTGACAGTTTAAAAGTGTTCCTTATAACCCTTGGTTATACCTTATAATCACCTTGGTAGCTCATTAGTTCATTATTTAAGTTTACTGTAAAAAATACATACAGGTTTGCTTCTTTCATCAGTTTCATAACAGGATAAACAGTTTCAGAAGTAACTTTAGAGGTTCAGAGTTTTAGCATTGATAAATGGAATTTTGATATACCGACAAAGCACTGACTACAAAGAGTTTGAGGAGTCTTAAATTTCTCTGGATTTTACTGGCCCCAGGTTTTAAGAACTGGTTAGTATTAGAGAGGGTATGGAAGCCTTCAGGAATGTTCAGTTCCCTCTTCTCTTCTTTCACTCACTAAACCTCTTTTGTTCAGTAAATATCCACTGGCTGTCATCTAAGTATAGACCAAAAGATATATTTCATTAGGCTAAAACCAGGCCCTAGGAAAAATGTTTTATCCCAAATACATAGTCTCTGCTATGACACCATGGTATAAATATGTCCGGGTTGTCTTCATGATACTTCCAGGTTTCTGGAGAAAGAATTCTGCTACTGTATCAAGAAATCTGACTTGGTGGAAACTAATATCTGTCTCTAGAGACCCCATTTGACACCACTCATTTTGAGCATATCTTACAGGTCCACTCCTCCTGCTAGACTTGTATCTAGGTCAACCCACAGGAAGCCCTCAAGATATGCCAGCCCCTACACAAGCTCCAAGGACACCAGCCCATATACCAACTGGGTGAGTACTGGAAGGTTGACTTCACCCATATGCCTACTCATAAAATGGCTCCATTATCTCTTAACTCTTATTGACATCTTTACAGGATGGATGAACTCCCCACCTCCAGCAGAAAACAGCAGATATGATGGCTCAGGTACTCCTGAAGTTATCATCCCCTGATTTGACATGTCATTCCCCTAAGCTTCTGGAATATCAATGCTGGTACCACCTCTCCAGACTCAAGGGCATATCGGCTCTTTCATCTGGCTCACTCACCTTTGCCTCCTCTAAACAGCCAAGGTGGCTTTCCATTTCATCCTTTCTGGCAGTCATCACTCTTCCCATGGCTAGCCTTCTTCATAGGGCCATTGTTAATAATCTATTTTTTTCTCCTAGATACCTACCTGCTTTCTCAGCCCCCTCAAGTAGCAGATTCCTGAGGTCTCCAAACACTTCTTCATCCATACCTCCTGCCATGCATCAGTTCACCTACCCCCATGCCATTTCTTGCCTACAGGAAGTAGCCATACTTGAAGTACCACCTATATACCCAAAATTTCTGGGATGTTTAGGTGGAAGTTCTGCTTCAGCCCCACCTTTTTTCTCTCTCTCCAGATGTCACCCGTGAGAAAGTCCACCAACTGTCTGCTCTTCTCCCTGAGATGCTAAATACCATGCCTACAGAGCTTTTAAGAACCAGCCCAAAGACCCACCACGTGATATCTCTCCTTCCTCTCCCAGGAGTCACCTGGACATTGATTTGTTCTGTTTCAAATCTGGATTTATTAATTCAGCTGACTGTGGCTTATTGCATTGGTGAATATAACCTACAACCTGAGATTTTCAAAGATAAGAGTAACAAGAAGTAAGACATAAAAAGCCAGCAGGCAGATGAGCAGGGAATGAAGGGCAGGGGTGGAGATGCAGACAAACAGTGAGAAGGGGGGAGAGCAGGAGTGCTTTGTTCTAAACCCTGGAGGAGTGAGCTTAATCAAGTGTATGGTGTGCACAGTCCCCAATTTGGATAAATTCATCAAGAGATACCCTAATGTTGTCAGTAGTACAAACTTGTACCATGGGTACCAATTGATAAGCCTTTAGCTGGAGACCGAATACTACAGGTCTGCATCTGGTTCTATAAACCTATAGTGGAGGGTTTGGAGCATTTGCCTTTGTTCATAATATCTTCCACATAAGGAATTCCAAGGAGCAGCGATCAACCCTGCTCCAAACAGGCCTGAGTTGCCTAGCACTGCAGTGGCTTGGCAATCAATCTGGGGTTGAAAGAGGTCACAGACTTCTTATAGGCATTTTGGTTTGGGAAGGGGTAGCTTACAAAGCCAGGAGTCAGTAGAGTACGGTAGAGGGTGGTGTAGGAGGGAGAGCAGTTTCCCATGCATTTGTGGTAAATACTCAATTCTACCTGGGGCTGTCATGCTTGGGTTAAGCATTTTTGAAAGTCCCAGTTGTGGCTTTCTTCTGCAATGCTGCGTAGAAATCAAGCTGAATTAGTAAAGCCAGGTTTAATAAGAAGAGCAAAGTAACTCTCTTGTGACTCCTGGGGGAGGAAGGAGAGGAATAAAATGGCTGGACTATGGGCCAGGTCTTAAATACCCTGTAGGTGTGATATTTAACATCTCAAAGGAGGAGTTTCTTTTTGGCAGACATTTTTAGGGGCAGGGTCTGGAGAGAGAGAGGTAGGGCCAAACTGACTAAAACTTCCAACTCGATACCACCATTGGTAAATCCTATGAAAATCTCTGGAGTGAAATTGTGGGATCTCAGCATCAGCAGGCTAGGAGAGATCTACTCAGTCTTTCAAAACACATATCTCCTAATGATTATCAGTCCTACAGATGAGTATAGAACAAGGACTGTTCTGTACTGTAGCCTATCCCTTGGAAAACAGTGGGAAGGAACTAATATCTCAGAATGTATGTAGCCAAACCCAGCATACACAACATTGGAGACTAAGGTTGAACTAGTGTGCTGTTCACTCCTGTCTTCCTAGTGAAGATTAGAAGAAGCTGGAGTCTGTCTCTCAGACTTCACATAATTTTAACTCTGTATGGTAAAGAAAGGAGGAGAAAGAGTAAACTAATGTGTTAGTCTGTACATGGAGGTAGCTTGGGTGAAAGTAGTGTCTATCTTTTAGGATCCAAACTGTCTTATCTTGATATGCCATATGGAGGAGTTCTGAAAGGAACTAAAAACTTGTTTCCGGGTACATTTACCCCTCACTCTGTCATAGAGAAGATGTTTATAGAGTGCTAGTGTCTGGCCCCTAGAATTCATCTTGTGCTACCCTCAATTTCTAACTATGGATAAGGTTATAAGTTAATTAGTATACTATCTACATCCTCTGTCCTGCATTGAAAGTTTAGATGCATCTAGTGTCTGTCTTAGAATTAGTGTTATCCTAATCTTGATCTGTCCTACAAATGATGAAAGAATTTAACTGTTGTACTCTCAATTTCATTCTTTCCTACAGAGGTGAATAGGGGTGGTAATGTCTATCTCTCAGAAGCCATGTAATACCAACTTCATCAGTTCTGTTGAGGAGGATAAGTGTGAATTACTATGCTCTGCAACTTAGGCAGTGCTATGGAAGAGGGCTTGGAAGCAACTAGTGTCTGTCTATCTCTCAACATATATGTTGTCCAAAACTTGATTTGTTTTAAGGGTAACTTTAGGGGTAAATAAAGTACTCTCTATCTGTCTGTCCTGAAGAAGCTTAGAGAGACCAAGAGGCTGTGTCTCAGAATCCATATTGTGTCAACCTTGTTCTATCCTATAGAGGAGATTAGAAGTGATATTAGGTTCTCTCCACTTATCTCTGTCCTTCTCAGGTGACTCTGAGGGACTTAGTTTCTCACATAGTTGTCTTAACTTTTTGATCTGCCCTGCAGTTAAAGTCATGAATAAACTAGATTCAGTCCTCATATGCCTGTCCTTCTGAAGAGTCTCAGAGTGACTAGTGTCTGCTTCTCAGGATCTATTTTGTGGCAAATTCCTGTGCTTGGAAGGAGATTTAGAATGATCTAGGATGCTTATTGCCTCAGGTTGTGCTATTGAGAATGCTTGATGGGAGCTAGCATCTATCTCTGAAAATCCAGGCTATAATCACATTGATCTTTTACCCACAGAAAGGATAGGAGTGAGAGATAACATCACCTACTCTTCAACTTAGCATGTGTGAGAATGCTGAGATCTCGTTTCTGTCTTTCATTTTTCAAATATTTCAAACTACAACTTCTAGTAGAAGAGGCTCAGAGTGAACTAATGTGCTCACCACCTCAGCCTATACTATGGCAGAGGCTTAGTGGACCCTCAAGTCTGTCTCTCAGAATTCATGCCATGCTAACATGGATATGCCCTTGGGTTAACTTTAGGAGTGACCCTATGTATTCTACTGCACAGTCTATCCTACATTAGAGATTACAGGGAGCTGGTATCTGTTTCTCAGAATCCATGTTGTCCTGACTTTGATCCATCCTACTGAAGAAGATAGAAATTAATGATTGTTCTTTCTACCTCAGTCTGTTGCATGGAGGAGGCTTAGAAAAAGCTAGTGTTTATCTCTTAGAATTTATTTTGTCCTTTCTTTTTCTTTCCTAAAGATGAGGTTAGGATTGAAATAATTTGCTCTACACTTTATGCTGTCCTACAGGAGAGGATAGAAGGCAGCTCTCAGATATTTCTGGGAATCCTCATCATTCTAACTTGATCATTTCAGGAGAAGTGGGTAGGAGTCAGGTACAGTGGACTCCACCTCAGTACAATAAATAGAAGGGGCTTAGAAAAAGCTAGTTACCATCGCTCCAAATCTTTATCTATGCAACTTGACTTACTCTAAGAAAGAATTTAAGAGAGAAATTGTCTGCTTCCCAGCCCAGTTCCATCTACTGAGGAGGCTTGGAGAAAGCTAATGTCTGTCTTTCAGAATCCAATTTATCTTAACCTTAATCGTCTCTATGGATAAGAATGTGACTAACTTAGTGTGATCAATAAATACTTTAGTATATCCTGTCAAAGAAGATAGGGTAGAGTTACTGTTTGTCTTTTTGAATCCATGCTGTCCTATCTATCCTTATCTGTCCAACATTGGAAGTTATGAGTGCAGTAGTAAGCCTGCTGCCTCATTCTGTTCTACATACAAGGTTTGGTAGGAGCTTGTGTCTATCTCTCAGAATCCATTTTGTGTTCATTTAATCTGAAATATGAAGGGGGAAAACAGTAACCTAATGTTGCCTTCCACAACAGTCTGTTCAGAGGAGTCTTGCACAGAGCTAGTGTTAGTCTCTGAGAATCAATGGCATCCTAACTTGCTCCATATTGCAGAGGAGGATAGGAGTGAACTGGAATGCTCTCAAACTCAGTCTGTTCACAGAAGGATTGGTGGTGGGACTCAGTGTCTGTCACTCAGAATTCAGTTTTTTTTTTCCAGACAAAATCTAACACAAGAGGTTAGGAATGAACTACTGTGCTCTCCATGTAAGTATGTGTTACTGAACAGCCTTTTAGTGAGCTGTTAACTGTCTCTCCCTAATGCCCTGTTCTAGAAAATTAGAAAGATTATGGTGGTAGCATAGTATTCTTTCTATCTCAATCTGTCACAAAGAGAAATGAAAGGGGGTAGGTTGTGTGGGTTTCAGATTTCATGTCACCCTTGCTATGATCTATACTTTCCAGATAAGGAGTAAGCTAATATGTTCTCCGTTGAGTATCTATCCTACTAATTACTCTTGCAGTTATTTTCTCTGTCAGAATACCTGTGTTCAAAACTTTCATCTCTCCTATAAGGATATGGGTTAACCAGTGTTCAGTCTGCCTGGCTCTTCCATACTGAGGAATCTTCAATGGAGTGAATTAGTGTATACTTTACCTCATTCTGTTCCATAAAAAAATGACTTGGAAAAAGTTAGTTTGCTTCTCAAAATATATTGTGTTCTAAACTGGATTGTTTCGTGGCTAAAGATTTGAGTAATATAGACTACCCTACATCTAAATCCGTCCTATGGAGGAGGATTGGGAGGAGCTAGTGTCTCTCTCTCAATCCTTATCATCTAAATGTTGATCTGTCTCACAGGAGAGGTCAGAAATTAACTAGCATGTTCTCATATCAGTCTGTCCAACAGAGAAATCTTGGAACAAGCTTGTATTTATTCTAGAATCCATCTGTTTCAATCCTTCATTTGTTTTATGAAGCAAGTTAGGAATGAGATAGCTTAATCTATACCTAAGTCTGTCCTATGGAGGGGTTCTGGGGGAGATTTTTGTCTTTCAGAATCCATGCTGTCTGATCCTTGGTGTGTTCTTTTGACAAGCTTAGAAATGAACTGGTTAGAGAAGCTAAAGAAGAAGGTGAACCCAAAGAAAAACATATAGGCATCCTCCTGAATATTAACCTTCATCAGGCGATGAAAGGAGACAGAGACCCACATCGGAGCACCGGACTGAAATCTCAAGGTCCAAATCAGGAGCAGAAGGAGAGAGAGCACGAACAAGGAACTCAGGACCAAGAGGGGTCCACCCACACACTGAGACAATGGGGATGTTCTATCGGGAACTCACCAAGGCCAGCTGGCCTGGGTCTGAAAAAGCATGGGATAAAACCGGACTTGCTGAACATAGTGGACAATGAGGACTACTGAGAACTCAAGGACAATGGCAATGGGTTTTTGATCCTACTGCACGTACTGGCTTTGGGGGAGCCTATGCAGTCCTAGACCTGGATGGACGTGGGTGGTCCTTGGACTTCCCACAGGTCTGGGAATCCTGATTGCTCTTTGGGCTGATGAGGGTGGGGGACTGGATCAGGGGAGGGGGAGGGAAATGGGAGGCGGTGGCGGGGAGGAGGCAGAAATCTTTAATAAAAAAATAAATTTAAATAAAAAGAAAAAAAAAAGAAATGAACTGGTGTGCTCTCTACCATAGCCTGTTCTACAGAGTGTGCTTGTTTGAAGCTAGTGTCTCTCTCTCAAAGTCCATGTCATCCTGCCTGAGGAGAACAAAAGTGAAGAACTCTCAAATTTAGTCTGTCTTACAAAAGAGTATTGGAGGGAGCTAGAATCTATTTCTCCTAACTTACTTCATAAAACAAATCAAAGTTTGAAAGAGATGGATTCTAAAATAAACCCAAGCTTTCTGCTAGCTGTCTGCTTGGACAGACTTAGTCAGAGAGGAAGTGAGTTTGTTTCTGACTTCTCCTGTAGGCCAGAAATTTAGATGACAAGAATTTAGAGATAGGCACTAGCTCCTCCCAGTCCTCCTATATAGGACAGATAGGGGTGTAGAGCATGGTACATCACTCCTATCCTTACCCACGAGAGAGACAAATGCAACTTAAAAAATATATTCTGTGAGACAATGTAGCTTTCTCCAAGCTGTTTTTAGTGAGACAATATGTGGCAAATTGTACACTAGTTAACTCCTAACCTCTTTATTAAGACAGGGCATGCTTAGAATAGCATGGTTTCTGTGAGGTGGACTGAACATTACATCCCTCATAGCCTTTTTTGTAGGACAGATTAAAATTAGGATAACAGGGTTATTAGCTGTGAGAAATTACCTCCAAGAGTACTCAGTAGGACAGACTTTAGTGGAGAAAATATTAGCTTTCTTCTAATCTCTTGCTAAGGATAGATCACAGTAAAAATTACATGAAATCTAAGACAGACAGTATATACCTCCTATAATTTCTCTATTTTACAGATGGAAGTAGAAAGCAAACCAAGTTTACTCCTATAATCTTTCCAGAATGGGGAAACAGAAAAGCAGCTCACTGAAAGGCTGTTCCATAAGATATATTTAAGTGGAGAGCAGAGTAGTTCAATCCTCACCTCTTATAATAGATAATTTCAGGAATAAGTGAATTATGAGACAGATACTAGTAAATGCCAAGCCTTATGTGTAGGGCAGAATGAGGTGAAAAGCATACTATTTCACTACTAACTTTCAATGTTGGAAAGGTCAAGGTAAGAATGGCATAGATTCAAAGAGAGAAAAACAGTATCTCTACCCTGTCTTACTGCACAGGATATATCAAAGTATTTATTGATCATACTAAGTTACTCACTTGATAGGGGATATTAAAGTTAGAACAATGTAGATTCTGAAAGACAAACAGTAGCTCCCTCCAAGTCTCCTCAATAGACTGGACTTGGTAGTAAATACACAATTTCTCTCTTAAACTCTTCAATAAGGTAAATCAAGTTGCAGTGATACTGATTCTAAGAGATGGTAACTAGGTTCCTCCAAGCCTATTCTACTGGACTAAGTGACATGGGGAGGATTCTGCCTCACTTTTAACATCCTTTCCTGGACGGACCATGTTGGAATGATGAGGATTCTCAGAGAATAATTCCACTGTAGAATGGACTTAACTGTAGAGCAAATGATTTCATTCTTAACCTCACCTTTATGGAAAAAAGATAAGGACAAAATGGATTTTAAAAGACAAATACTAGCTACCTCAAAGTCACTGCCATACAATAGACTGAGGGAGAGTTCACACTCATTAATTTCTATCCTTCTCAGAAGGAAGGATCAAGGTGGGGGGGAACATGGATGCTGAGAAAAAATACTAGTTCACTGTAGATTCTGCTGTAGGATAGACTAAGTTGTAGATACATTAGTTCAATGCTAAATTTAATTAAAGGACATATCAAAGTTATGACAACATGGATTCTGAGAGATAAGACTTCAGTGTACCCTAAGCCTCTTCCATAGTATACACTAAATTGGTGAGCACACTAGTTCACTTGCCTTCTGTACTGAAAAACATAGTTTGAAGATTAGAAGTTGGGAGGCAGAAACTGTACTACTCAATCATTTTTGAAAGACTAGACTGACAAATAGTTGATGCTATCTATCACTCCTACCCTTTTCTGAAAGAAACAGATCAATGTGATCATAACTTGGATTTTCAGAAATAGACATGAACTCCCATCAAAGTTTCTCCATAGCACAACCTAAGATAATGAGAATATTAGGTGATTCTTAACCTCCCAGCATAGGCCAAGCTTAGCACAAAATGGGCATTGAGATGCAGACACTAGGCAAGACTCTTCAGAAAGACAGACATATGAGGAATGAACCCTAGTGGACTCATAACTTTAGGATAGTTCAAAGAGTTAGGAGAGCTGTGAGAGACACTAACTCCCTCAGACTCTACTCAGTAGGAAAGAAATAAGTGCAGAAAACCTAAGTTCACTTCTGGTCTCTTTGATAGGGCAGAACAAGGTTAACACAACATGGGTTCTGAGAGACAGACACTTGGTCTCGCTAAGCTCCCTTAAGACCTAAAGACAAAGAGCACATTAGTTCACTCCAAAAGTTATCCTTAGGACAAATCAAGATTAGGACAAGGTGTATGTTGGGATAAAGACACCAGTTCCTTCCAAGCCCCCTCCATAGGACTGTCTGAGTTGCAATTCACACTAGTTCACACTTATCCTTCTCCATAGAGCTGATCAAGGTATTATGATATAGTTTCTAATATATAGACCCTATCTACTCACAAATCACCTCTGTAGGACAGAGTGAGATTGAGAGCCCAATATGTAGTTCTACCTTTATCTGTCCTACAGAGAAAATCAGACATGAACTAGAGTGATATACACCTCCATATGTGTAAAGAGAGAGTCTGAAGGAATCTAGTGTCAGCCTGTCAGAATGTATATCCAACTATGTATATACTTAGGAGTGAACTAGTATACTTTCCACATTAGAATGTCCAACAGAATAGACTGGAGAGAGTAGGGTGTGTGTCTCAGAATCTATGTTGTTCCAACCTATATATGTTGTATGGATAAGGCAAAGAGAAAACTGGTAAGTTCTCCACAGAAGTCTGAAATGAAGCAGGTTTGAAGGGAGCGAAGGTTTGTCTCTCAGAATCCATATTGTCCCAACTTTATCAATACAACAGAAGAGTATAAGCATTGACAAATGTGCCCTGCAATTGATTCAGCCCTACAGAGGAGACTTGGAAAAAGCTAGTGTTTGCTCTCAATGTGCTTGTCTTAAAATTGATTTGTCTTAATGATAGCTTTAGGAGTGAAGACAGCACTCTTCATTAGTCTGTCCTGGGGTGGAAACATGGATGAGCCTAATTCCTGTCTTTCAAAATCAATGTGTTGATGACCTTGATCTGCTATGGAGGAGATCAGGAGTGAAAAAATGTGCTCTCCTTGTTAGTCTATCCTATTGAGTCATCTTTTTTTTTTTTTTTTGAGTTCTTGTTTTATTTATTTATTTATTTATTTTCTTTTTTTTTTATTGAGAAAAGGAGAAAAAGAAAAAAAACAAGTTTCCACCTCCTCCCAGCCTCCCATTTCCCTCCCCCTCCTCCCACCCTTCTCCCCCTCCCCCCACTCCTTTCCCCCTCCCTCTCCAGTCCAAAGAGCAGTCAGGGTTTTCTGCCCTGTGGTAAGTCCTAGGTCCTCCCCCCGCCGTCCATATCTAGGAAGGTAAACATCCAAACTGGCTAGGCTCCCACCAATCCAGCACATTAAGCAGGATCAAAACCCTGTGCCATTGTCCTTTGCTTCTCATCAGCCCTCATTGTTCGCCATGTTCAGAGAGTCCAGTTGATGGATGGAGATAGAGACAGAGACCCACACTGGAGCACTGGACTGAGCTCCCAAGGTCCCAATGAGGAGCAGAAGGAGGGAGAACATGAGCAAAGAAGTCGGGACCACGAGGGGTGCACCCACCCACTGAGACAGTGGAGCTGATCTATTGGGAGCTCACCAAGGCCAGCTGGACTGTGACTGAAAAAGCATGGGTAAAACTAGTCTCTCTACTGAGTCATCTTAAAAAAGTTAGTTTCTCTCAGAATCTTGGTTGTTCTATGTTTTAACTGTCCTACAGGTAAGGTTATACTCAGTCCCACCTCACCCTGTCCTTCCAAAGAGTCTTGAACGGACCTAGTGTCTCTCTCTTAGAATCCATGGTTTCCTAACCTTGATCCAGGTTACTGAAGAGGATAGGAGTAATTTACCATGCTCACCTCCTCAGGCTGTCCTACAGAGGTTGCATGGGGGAAGTTAGTATCTGTCTTTCAAAAGTTGTGCTGTGCTAAGCTTATCTATCCTCTGGAGGATGTTATAAGGGAACTGATGTGCTTTTCACCTTAGTTTGTACTATTGAGGAACTTGGTAGAAGCTGGTAGTCTGTCTCTCAGAATCCATGTTTTCTTAACATGGATCTTTTTTTACAAATAAAATTAGAAGTGACTTAGCCTACTTTATTCCTGACTATCACCCAGGGAAAAGAGCTGGAGGAAACTAGTGTCTGTCTCTCAAAATACATCTTTCTAGCACAGTCTGTCCAATAGAGGAGGTTAGAAGTGAACTAGTGTGATCATCATCCCAGTTTGTCTGTCCTACAGGAGAGGCTTGGATGAAATTAGTGACTGTATCTCAAAACTCTGCTTGTCCAAATTTTAATCTGTCCTACAGATAAAGGTTAGGGTGCAGTTGTATTTATTCCTACTCCATCCCATTTAAGAATCTTAGAAGCCTGGGGGTGGTGGTGCACACCTTTAATCCCAGCACTTTGGAGGAAGAAGCAGGTGGATCTCTGTGAGTTCAAGGCCAACATGGTCTACACAATATAGTTTCAGGAAGGTAACAAAGCTACAAAGAAATTCTGTCTCAAACAAACAAACAAAATATGTCTTAGAGGGTGCTTACGTCTGTGTCTCAGAATCCATGTTGGCCTAAGACTTATCTGCCCCACCGAGGAGGGCAGAAGTGAACTTGTGTAGTCTCCTCTTTACTCTGTCCTATGAAGGTGTGGAGGGATCTAGTGATTCACTCTCACAATCCATTTTGTGCTTACCCTGCTCTCTCAAATAGATAAGATTAATACTGAAATAGTATGCACTCTACATCAGTCTGTCCTACTGAAGTGGCTTTGAGGGAGTCACTTTCCGTCTCTCTGAATCAATTTTTTTTCCTAAATTGATCTCTCCAATGCAAGATGTCACAAGAGAACTACTGTGCTCTCTACCTAAGTATGCCTGATATGCTTGGCTTCAGGGAGCTGGTGTCTGTCTTGCAGTATCCATGTTGTCCTAACTTGATATGTCCTTCAGAGGATGATAGGAGTGACCTGGTATGCTTTCCACTTGTCTGACTAAGAAATGGTGGATGTAGGTCATGCATCCCTCCAGAGCTCCTCTTGTTCTAATCGTTATCTGTCTTATATAAAATATTAGATTGCACTAGAGTGTTCTCCATATCATTGCTTAATATGAAGGAGGAAAAGAAGGCAGCTAGTGTCTATTTCAGAATTCATGTCATTCTGTCCTTGATCTAGTGTATATATGAGCTTAGGAGTGAATCATTATGCTTTTTAATTAAGTCTGCCCTACTAAGGAGTCAAGGAGAGACTAGCATTCTCTCATTCAGAATCCATGTTGTCCTATCTTTGATCTTGCCTACATATGAGGTCGTGAGCAAACAAGTGTTCAGTTTCTCTGTCTTTCCTAGTTAAAAGTCTTTGAGTGGTCTAGTATCTGTCTCTCAGAATACATGTTGCCCTAACCTTATTCTGCCCTATTGAAGAAGACAGGGGTGAAGTAGTGTAGTCTCTATTTCACCATGCCCTACACAGGAGGCTTGATAGGATCCAGTGTCTATTTCTCAGAATCATTTTCATGCTAAACTTGACCTATTCTCCAGAGGAGGTTGCATGTGAAATACTGCGTTCTCCCACTCAGTCTGTTCTACTGACGAGGCTTGCAGGAATCTAGTGGCTATATCTTAGAACCCATGTTGTCTTAAGCTAGACCATTCCTACAAACTAGGCTATAAATGACTTAATGTGCTCTATACCTCAGTATACCCTACAGAAAAGAGCTGAGGTGAGCTAGTATCTCTCTCTCAGAATCCATATTATCCTAAACTTAATGAGCCCTATAGAAGAGGTTAAGAGCAAATTCCTCTGCTTTCCACCACTCTTTCCTACAGAAAAAGCATGAAGTGAGCTTGTGTAAGTATCTCAGAATCCATATTAAACAAACCATGATCTGATCAATGGAGGAGATTAGAAGTAAACTATAGTACTCACACTTCAGCCTGTCATACTGAGGAAACTTGGAGTCAATTATTTTTTCTCTTTCAGAATCCAGGTTGTCCTAAACATGACCTGTCCCACTTATAAAGCTAGGAGATAACTAGTGTGCACTTTACCTCAGTCTGTCCTAGGAAAGAGTCTTAGAGGGAGAGTGTGCACTTTACCTCAGTCTGTCCTAGGAAAGAGTCTTAGAGGGAGATAGTGTCCATCTCTCAGAATCTATACCATCCTAACCTTGATATGTCAAATTGAAATTTATAAGATTGCACAGGAATACTCTTCACTTCATGTCTTCCTGTAGAACTGTCATGGAGAAAGCAAATGTTTATCTGTAAGAGGACATGGTATGCTAAACTTTATCTGACCTCAAAAGGAGATTAGGAGTGATTTAGTGTGTTCATCACCTCATTATTTTACTATGAAGAGACCTTGGTGAAAGCTAGTGTCTATCTCTCAACACTCATGTTGTCTTATGATCTTTTCTACAAAAAAGGATAGTTATGTCTAGCATGTACTAGTCTTCAAGAACTTCATAGAAAAGAACTTTCTTTCATTATCCCTGTTGCCCTTACTTTATCTGCCCTACAGAGCAGGTTAGAAGTTAAATACTTTACACTTTAATCTGTCCTACAAAGGAGTATTAAAAGAAACTAGTTTCTGTCTCTCAAAATACTTGTCTTACTAAGTTGTTCTTTTCATCAGAGGAGGTTGGAAATAAACTAGTTTACACTCCACCTCAGTGTGTCAATAGAGAAGGCTGTGATGAAGATTGTACCTGTCTATTATAATCAATGTCATTCTTACCACATCTGCTCTATGGGAAAGTTGAAGAGGGAAGTAAAGGGCACTAAACCTCATTCCATTTCACTGAGGAGACATGGATGCAGCTAGTGTCTACCTTTCAGAATCCATGTTCTCTTAACCTTGATCTTTCCTATGGATATGGAAAAGATTTACTTACTGTGATCTATTGCACAGTACATATTTGGAAGATGAGTCTGAGAGAGCTACTCTCTGTCTCTTGGAAACCATGTCATCCTATTTTTGATCTGTCCTACAGAAAAGGAAAGAAGTATCTTAATATGCTCTATGGCTCTGTTTATCCTATACTAAAAAGCTGAAGGGAGCTAGTGTTTGTATCTTAGAATTAATGATGAACTAAGCTTGATCTGTCCTACAAAGGAGGTTAAAATAGAATTAGTTGCCTTCAAACAAAATCTGTCCTACAGAAGAAGCACAGAGAGAACTACTGTCATTCTCTCAAAAGCCATGTCATATAACCCTTGATCTGTCCAATGGAGGAGATTAGGGGTTAATTTATGAGTTCTCCATTTCTGCCAGTCACACAGAGTGATGAATCTTAGAGGGGATTAGTTTATGTACCACAGAATCCTAGATTGTCCTAACCTTAATCTGCCTCATGGATAAGGTTAGGAATGAATTAGTAAGAACTATATTACAATGAGTCTTAATAGTCTTGGGAGATCTAGTGTCTGTCCTTTAGAATTCATGTTGTCCTAACCTTGTTCTGTATAACTTAATAGGTCTTTAGTGAACTAGTGTGCTCTCTAACTCAGTCCCTTCTACATAGTCTTTGAGGGTAATAGTGTCTTTCTTCAAGAATCATATTGTGTTAATCTTAATCTTTCCTATGGAAAAGGTCATAGATAAACTAATATTCTCTTAAATAAACTGTCACTGTAGATAGCTTGTGGGGAGCAATGCCTAGCTTTCAGAATCCATGTTGTATTAATGTTGATGTTTCCTACAGATAAGGATAGAATTGATATATGGTGCTCAGCACTTCAGTCTATCCTGCAGAAAAGAGCTGGAGGGAGTAATGTCTTTCTCTCACAATTTATGTTGTTTAAATGCCCTCTGTACAACAGAAGAGTTTGGAAGTGAAGTAGTATGTTTTACACAGAAGACCTGTAGGGATCTAATGTCTGTCACTCAGAAGATATGTTTTCCTTTATCTGTCCTATGGAAGATACAGGAATAAAACCATATGTGTCCCATATCTAGTGCAATCTATTGAGGAGGATTGTAGGAGCCTGGTGTCTGTCTTTCAGAATCCATATTGTCTCAACCTTGAGTTGTTCTCTCAATAAATACAACAGTGACTTAGTGTAATATACCCTTTCATATATACCATGGAGAAACACAGGATAAAGCTAGTATCAGGATCTCATATCCAAGTGGTCTGACCTTTGATCTGTCATAAGGAAAAGCATAGGAGTAACCTTGTGTGTTCTCCACCTCAGTCTGTCCTACAGAGGGAGCTTGAAGAGAGTTATCATGCAACAATGTAAAAAGTACTTCTGGACAATAAATAATTACAGATATGCAATAAAGACAAATCCAGACAAAAAAGACCTATAAATGTGCTACAGTGTTGGATAAATATATGTAGGCTTGGAAGAGAGAAGAAAAATAATAGTTATTAAAAACAAGTAAAGGGTTTAAAAATCATAAAGTTTTTAAAGAGACAGAGTACAGAAAAAAAATAAACCATGTGAAGATGGAAAATTCACAGAGTTTGGATTGTTTATATTATTTTGTCATCTTTAAATTTTTTGACTGCAGAGAGACTTTTGATTCTGGGGACTGCTAAGCTAAGCCAACATAGATATTTCAAAGGTATCTTGAATTCAAAATTTGAGTCTAAGGATATTTTGCTTTGGAAAAGAGGTTCTTCTTTTGTTTACACAGAAGATGATAGCCTGTGGATTGTTTCCAGACCAACATGGTTTGATGGATCAAGAACCCCTGAATGGTTGCTGCAAACACCTCCGCAAAGAAAATACTTCATCCAATAAACAGCAGGAAGAAGATTGGACAGAATTGCACTCATATTCCCAAATACAGCTTGTAAATGTTTCTTTACATTTAAAGGGGGATATGCTATTGAGATGGATACTTTACATTGGTATGGATCTTGTTTTATTTATAAAGATTTAAAGTCAATTTTGTTATATGTATATGTATTTCTGATCTTGATTAAGGTATGGTTTTGTGTAGTTCATTTAAAAATATAATGTATAATTAAGAAATATAGGTTAATAGATAATCATCTATAATAGTCAAACTCAAAGTAATGCTAATTAGATTTTCTAAATATACAGAAATGTAGTTCAGATGGATAGGTATTCTTCAAATCTTTCAGAGACCTTCAGAATGTGGCATTTAAATTATTTTAAGAACTTAGGACTTTTCTTGCAGCACCAAACTACTTCAAGAGGATGATGGGCACTGAAGAGACTCCTTATGGAGTTGGTTAGCCATTTGGGCAAGAAACTGCTCTTACCTGGACTGCTTTATGGTGTGCTGCAAAAACTGAACATGCAGAACTCACAGAGAAATGAAAAGGCTGATTCAGTAATTACACATTTATTAGAAATTATGTCCATCATGTGTAATTACTGAATTGACCTTTTCTGAGCTTCAAGCAGTTGCCCACTGAAAACCTGAATTCTAGAGGCTATGTCTAAAAATCCATTCTGTATTAACCTTGATCTGTAATGCAGGATGATTGGTAACTAGAATGCTCTCCACATCACTCTGGCCTGTGGAGATGGCTTGGTCAGAGTTAGTGGGTATATTTCAAATTTGTGTTTTCTTAACTTTGATGTATCCTACAAATAAGGATAGCATTGGCCGAGGTTGCCCTGCACCTCAGTCTCTTCTTTGGAAAATAACTGAAGGGAGTTAGTGTTTGTCTCTTACAATCCAAGCCATTCAGACACATTATGTTCAACAGAGCAGGATAGGAGTAAACTGGAGAGCTCTCCATCTCAGTCTGTTCTACAGAGGATGTTGGTAGGGAAGTAGTGGCTGTCTCTCAGAATCTATGATGCTTTGAGATGATTTGTCCTTACTGAGGATGTTATTAATAAAGTAGTGTACTCCCTATATCAGTTGGTTCTATTGAGAGGGCTAGAGACTATGTCGCATCTATCTCTCAGATACTAAGTGCTAGTAACCTTGATCTGTTCTACAGAGAAGGTTAAAAATAAACTAGTGTGCTCTACCTCACCCTGTCCTACAGAGGGGAATGGAGTGATTAACTATTCATCTATTAGAATCTATGTCCTCTTAATCTTGCTCCATTCTCTAGATATGGTTACAATTGAATTAGTATGCTTTCCACCATAGTCTGTCTTGCTTAGAGGGAATGGATTGAAGCAGTGTGTTGGTCTCTCATAATGTATCTCATGAAATTTATCATCTGTTTTATGGGGAAGATTAGGGATGAACTAATGTACTCTCTATTTCAGTTTGTCCTACTGCAAAGAATTCGGAGAGAGCTGGTTTCTCTCTCATAGAATCAAAGTTGTCCTCAACTTGATCTGTTTTATGGATAAATTAAGTACTTATTATTACTTAAACTAATTTAAGTAATTAAACTAATTACTAATTAGTTGACATGCCACCTCCGGCTGTCCATGAAAGAGTCTCAATGAATCAAGTGCCTGTCCCTCAGAAGCTGTGTTTTCCTAATATTTATCTGTCCAACTAAAAAAAAATGGAGTGAAGTAAGGTGCTGTCCATATTATTTTGTCCTACAGAGGAAACTTGAAGGGAGCTAATGTCTGTCTTTAAGAATGAGTGGTATTTTTAGCTTCTTTGTCAAAAAACAGGTATTTATAGGTGTGGGAATTGAATGGTAAAAAGAAAGCATATTCAACAAATGGTGCTGACATAATCAAATGCCAACATATTGAAGAATGAAAATAGATCCATATCTATCCCCATGCACAAACCTCAAGTGTATGGATCAAAGACCTCAACATAAAACTAACCACACTGAACCTCATAGAAGAGAAAGTGGGAAATACACAAACACATTGGCACAGGAGACCACTTCCTAAATATAACCCCAGTAGTACAGATACTAAGAACAACAATTAATAAATGGGATCTCTTCAAACCGAGAAGCCTCTGTAAATAAAGGGCACAGTTAACAAGATAAAATTGCAGATTACAGCATGGAAAAGGATCTTCACACACCCCACATCAGACAGAGAACTGATCTCCAAAATATACAAAGAACTCAAGAAACTTGACATCAAAAGAAGAAATAATTCAATACAAAAACATAGTAGAGACCTAAACAGAGAACTCTTAACAGATGAATTTCAAAAGACCGAAAGACACTTAAGGAAATGCTCACCATCCTTAGCCATCAGAAAAATACAAATCACAAACAACTCTGAGATTCCAACTTACACCTGTCAGAATGGCTAAGATCAAAAACATTGATGACTTCTTATGCTGCAGAGGAGTCAGGTAAGGGGAACACTCCTCCATTGCTGGTGGAAGTGATAACTCGTACAACTGTGTTGGAAATCAGTATGTTGATTTCTCAGAAAATTATGAAAAATCTACCTCAAGATCCAGCAATACCATTTTTGGGTATATACCAAAAGGTTGCTAGTTGTTGTGATCCAGCTGTCCTCACTCCCCCTGACTGAAAGCAGAACTTCCTTGTGGTCTGTAATTGACAAGGATGATTGTGTTCTTTCTGGCCAGTGGGTCTCCACAGGAGTAGAGGTATAAAAGGTCGCCGGGCAAAATAAAGGTTGCTGTTCTTCCACCTGAAAAGAAGCCTCTGTTTCTCTATCCCGGCACCCCCCACCAGTCTTGGCTATCCAGGCTGCGCTGGCTGCAGCAGTTGCTCAACCATACCACAAGGACATGTGCTCAACTTTGTTCATAGCAGCATTATTCATAATACCCAAAACCTGGAAAAAAGCTAGATAACCCTCAAAATAAGAATGGATAATGTGTACATTAACATATTGCAGTACTACAGAGTAGAAAAAAATGACATCTTGATGTTTGCAGGCAAATGGATGGATCTAAAAAACATATTGAGGGCTAAAATGATGGCTCAGAGGTTAAGAACACTGACTATTCTTCCAGAGGTCCTGAGTTCAATACCCAGCAACCACATGGTGGCTCACAACCATCTATAATGAGACCTGGTGCCCTCTTCAGTTCTGTAGGCACACATGCAGACAGAACACTGTATACATAATACATAAATAAATGAATAAGTCTTTAACAAACATATTGAGTAAGATAAGCCAGACCCAAAAACACAAATATAGCATGTACTCACTCATAGGTATCTTTTAGATATAAAGCAAAGAAATAACAGCCTACAGTCCTCAACCCCAAAGAAGCTAGACAAGAAGACCCTAAGGGAGACATATTTACATCTGCATATGAAGGAGAAAAATACAAGATCTCCTGAGTAAATTGGGGGTGTGGGTGTCACAGGAGACGGTAGAAGAAGAGAGGGGAGGAAGAGGGACAGGGAGAAATGTATAGCACTGTGAAAACAATAAAAAAGAATCAGTGGTGTGAGGAGTTTGATGGGGAAAGTTATGAGGGAGCAGGTGTGCTCTCTGCCAGTCTTTCATAACAAAAGAAGGCTTGGTGGGAGCTAGTGCCTGTCTTTCAGAATCTCTTTTCTTAAATTTGATCTGTGTTACAGGTAAGGAAGGATAGGACTGATCAAGACTTCTCTCTATCACGATGCAAAAAGCTAGAGGGAAATAGTGTCTATCTATCGGATTTCAATTGTAGTGATCTTGATCTGCCCTACAGAAGCAGTTAGAAGTGAACTAGTCTGCTCTCCATCTCAGTTTTTCCTACAGAAGAGGCTTTTACAGAGCTGGTGTCCATCGCTCTCCAAATCTTCCTAATTTGGTATGTCCTACTGATGAGTTTAAAAATATACTAGCTTCTTGTAAACCTTAGCTTATCTTATAGAAGAGGCTTTGGCAGAGCTAGTCTGTCCTTCAGAATAAATTTTATTCTAACTCATTCTGTTTAACAGAGTAGGAAAGAAGTGAAGTAATATGCTTTTCAATTTAGATTGTCCTATGGATACTCTTAGAATTAGTGCTTTCCTCTCATAAGCCATGTAGTCCTAACTTTAATCCTGACTCACAGTAAGTTAGGAATGAACTATTGTAATATCCACATCAGTCTTTCCAAGAGAGGATGCTAGGAGGGGCTAGAGTCTGTCTTTCAGTATTCATATTGTCCTAAATTACTCTTTCCTATTGAGGAGGACAGACATGAACTAGTTTACACTCCAACTCAGTCTGCCCTACTAAGGATGCTTGAATAGAGCTAGTGTCTCTCTAACAAAATATTTGCTGTCCTAACCTCCATCTGTTCTACAGAGGAGAGTAGGAAGATTAGGAGTGAACTAGCATAATCTCCACAACAGTCTGTCCCATGGAATGGGGATTGGAGGAAACGAGTATCTGTCACTCAGACTCCATGTCATCCTAACCTTAATCTGTCCTATGTAAGAGGTAAAAAAAAACAAATAAGGTAGTCTACTTCAATTTGTACTAATTCTTTCTTGGAGAAAATTTCTCTTTATCAGCATCCAGAGTTTCCTAAGCTTGATTTGTTATACTGATGAGGTTAGGACTAGACTACCATGCATTAGACCTCATTGTGTGAATCTTGGATGGAGTTAGTAGTTGTTGCTCTATATTCATTTAGTCCTTAACTTGATATGTTCTGAAGAGTGAGTTATGAAAGAACTAGTAGGTTCTCTACCTCAGTATGCTCTAAGGATAAAGTTTGGAGGAAGCTAGTGTCTATTTCTCAGAATTCATGTTGTCCAAACCTCCTTGATATTTCCCCTAAATAACATTAGAAGAGAACCATTGTGCTCTCCTTCTCAATATATCCTACCAGGGGTCTCAGAGAAAAAGCTAGTGTCTGTCTCTCACAATCCTAACTTGATCTATACTAAAAAGCACAAATAGTGTGCATTTAAACTCATTGTATCCCACAAAAGAGGATTGGAGGGAGCAAGTTTATGTTTTTTTGTCCTAAATTGTTTATCCCAATGGAGTATGTTAGCAATGTTATTTTGTAATTCCCATCTCAGCATCTAACAGAGGAGTCTAAGTAAAATTAGTGTCTTTCTGGATCCATATCATTCTAACCTTCACCTGTCCTATTGAGGAGTTTAAGAATGAACTAGTGTGATCTTCAGTTCAATCTGCCCTACAAGGAAGTTTATATGAATCTAGTGTGCGTTTGTCAGAATCTGTGTTTTCCTAACTTGATATGCTCCATGGAAGATGTAAGTAATGAATTACTGTTCTCTCCACCTCATCATGTCATGTGGAGGAAGCTTGGAGGTAGCTATTGTTTTTCTCTCAGTGTCCACTTTGCCTGGTCCTTGTTCTGTAATAAGAATATGGTAGGAGTGAACTAGTGTGTTATTCATCTCAGTCTGTTCTATAAAGAGTGCCTGGAGAGAGCTACTTTCTGTCTCAGAATGCATTGATTTCTAACCTTGATCTGTCATAAGTACAAGTTATATTCCAATGTGCTCTCCATCTTAATGTATCTTACAAAGAAGACTTAGAGGAAGCTTGTTTCTGTCTCTCAGAATACCTGTTTTCAGCCCCTTTCTCTATCCAAAGTAGGAGGATAGGGGGTGACCTAGTGTGCTTTCAACTTCAGTCTTCCTAGAAGAGGTTTGATGGGAGCTGGTGTTTTTCTCTCAGAATCACAATTGATCTCTCCTGTAAAACACTGTGTCCAGGACACCTTAAACTTTATCAGTCCTGTGGAGTTTTAATAGGAGTTAACTAGTATGCTTTCCACTTCAGTCTGTCTTTCTGAAGAATTTTGGAGGGAGAGAGTTTCTCTCCCTTCAAAGTCCAGGTTTTCCAGAGCTTGATATACCCTACAGATAAGGAAAGGAATGAACTAATGTGCACTCCAACTTCTTCTGTCCTACCAAAGAGGCTTTAAGGAACTTGCATCTATCTCCCAGAATGCATGTTCTTAGCCTTTCCTATTAAACAGGTTATGAGTGAACTACTGTGTTCTATAACTCAATATGTCCCAAGAAGAAGGCTTGGGGGGGGAGTTCCTGTCTGTTACTCAGAATCCATTTCATCTTATGTTTTATGTCTTACGGAGTGGGATTAGAGTGAACTTGCGTGTTCTCCACCACAGTATTCCTATAGAGCATGATTAGAGGGAGCTATTGAGTTTATCTCAGTATCCATATAGTTCTAATCTTAAACTGTCCTCTGAGGGAAGTTGGTAATTAACTAGAATGATCTCCACCTGCCCAGACTACAGGTGAGGCTTGGAGGGAGCTGGTCTCTGTCTTCTAAAATCGACATCACGCTAACCTTTATTTGTCCTATGTATGCATAATTACACATAGTATAACTAGGAGTGGAGTGAGAAGCCTACTTCAGTCCTCCCTCCCAAAAAGTCTTGAAGGAACCCCGTGTTTGTTTCTCAAAATCCACCTTCATCTGTACTGCAGATAACTACAAGAGCATCCTAGCATGTTCTACACCTCCACTTTATCCTATGAAAAAGAGCTAGAACTGTAGTTTTCAACCTTTCTCATCCTGCAACTATATATATATATATATATATATATATATATATATATATATATATATAGTCATGATCCTCAAACATAGAATTTCTTTCATTGTTACTTATTAATTGTATTTTTTTGCTATGGTTATGAATTATAATATAAATATCTTAGTTTCCAATTGTCTTAATTGACCCTTGTGAAAGGGTCACTTGACCCTCAAAAGGGGTGGAAACCCACATACAGAGAACCACTATACTAGAAGGCACTAGCTTCTGTTTCTGATTCCAAGCTCTTATAACCATGATCTACTCTACAGTGTAGTTTCAAAGTGTTCTAGGTGGATAGGAGTTACCTCATGAACTCTCAATCTCAGACTGTCCTTCAAAGGAGAATTGCAGGGGGTTTGCTTTTGTCTTTTGAAATTGATGTTATTCTAATGTAATTGGGTATACGGAAGTAGTTACAACTGAACTACTGTGTGCTCCACCCCAGTAAGCCCTACAAAGTATGCTACGAAGGTAGATTTTTCTCACTATTTATGTTGCCCAAGCCTTTGCCTGTGCTAAAAGGAAGGTTAGAAATGAATTATTGGTCTCTCTAGTTCATTTTGTCCTATGTAGGTGGTTTGGAAGGAGGTACAGTCTGACTCTCAGAATCCACATCTTTCCAACCTTAATCTGTCCAATAGAGGAGGTTGGATGTGTCCTATGAAGGAGACTTGGGAAAAGATAGCATCTGTCTCATAGAACCCTTGTTGTGCTAACCTTAATCTGTCCTATGTTTAAGGTCAAGAAAAAACATGTGTTCCTGCACCTCAGTCTGTCCTGTATAGGAAGGTTTAGGTAGCTCATGTCTGTGTATCAGAACCCATGTCATCCTATCCTTCATCTTTAAAGGAGGACAGAATGAGCTAGTGTGTTCCCCACCTCACTTTACCATACAGAGGAAGCATGTAAGATGCTGATTCTTTTTGCTGTGTTATAATATTTTACTGCTACCTGCTGCATTGAAAAATTTTTTGCCTTTTATTTCTTTATCTAGCAAACAGAACAAGCCTGATCAAGACCTATAGACTTTATCATTTTCTATATCAAACTACTATGTAAACATATAAGAAATTATAAGGAATAGATAAATAAATTATTTTTTAAACCCGTTTCTTCAGTTGTTCTTACATATATATGTATATGAGCGTAAACATACACACCCAAGAACAATGAAGCACATACACTTCTAAATACAAAAACACAATGCTATTAGTCCTTATCATTCTTAGTTGCATGTATATGTTTTCAGGGCTGACCATTTGGTATCAGATAATCAATTGTTGTGCCCTTCCCTAGGGAACATTGCTATTCCTACTCTTAGCACACCTTACTGGCATATAGTTCTTTGTTTATGGTTGAAACCTCAAAGAGTTTCTCCCCCTTCAAGTTAGCATTTCTACTGGTATTCTCCTTGTCCAGGTCATGTTTAGGTCATGAATTTGAAAGAGAAGGGGGAGGGTTTAGGTTAGGAAATGGAAAGTGGAACTGACATAGTCCTATTCATCTCAAACAATTAAAATTTATTTTTAAGAAAATAGTTTATGCTGTTACCATTAAAAATATCTTTCCTAGCATGGAATGCCTTACATTATGTACCTTTAAAAATTTGCTATTCAGGTTTTTTTAATATGCTTGAAACTAAATTTTTTCTTCAAACATGAGATCTCTTTAAGGACACAGTGACATTTTCTTATCTTCATTATCATTCAGCCTAAAAATATATCTCTCAGTATTAAATATTAAATATTCTTTTTGGAGAGTTTAGTCCTTTGGAAAAGCAGAATTTACCAATGAGATCCCCCAACTTATCCACTAAATAACATTAACAGGATCAGACTGAATAGATTGCTCAATAAGAGTGCTTGCTTCTTTCCCAGAGGACATGAAGTCATTCCCAGCACCCATGTTGCATGACTCACAGCTGCTTGAAACTGCATCTTTCAGTGATCTAGTGCCCTCGTCTGGCCTCTGAAGGTGCCTACACATACATGAAATACACTCAAGCAGATACATACTTATATAAATAAGTAAAATGAACAAGAAAATAATCTTTAAAAAATATATTGACAAGAACCATCTTACCCTACAGGGAAATGCTATGAAGAATTCCCTGAAGTGTACTTAGGTCCTTATTTAACCATAAGCCTAAGCCTTTCTGAAGTACATTATTGGTAACCTTTTGTATATTCAGATCTTTTTGTATATTATCGCATATAATCTCTAATCTGACTGCAGATTCAATCAATTCCAATGATCTACAAACAATGTGCATTATAGAAATTTCAAATCCATTCAGAAATATGATAAAAATGCCTTCACCAGGATATTAACAGGTTCTGATCAGAACTTATAGAGAGGGTCCTTAGGGTTAACAATTATTAACTCCTAGAAAGGAGTTAGAAAGATTTTTTCCCTATACTTTTAGCTTCTCCTCCAGCCACCAAACTTTTAAAAATTTCCAACTGGACTCATAATGTTCGTTTGTTTGTTTCATGACAATGTTTTTCTGTAGCTTTGGAGCCTGTCCTGAAACTAGCTCTTAGGCTGGCCTTCAGGCTGGCCTTGAATTCACAGAGCTGTGCTTGTCTCTGCCTCCAAGTGTTGGGATTAAAGGTGTGCACCATTACCACCTGGCTAGATTCATTACTCCTAAGTAAACCATACAAAGGAAATTCTTCTTAGGAAATCCTCCCAAAGCCCCTTAGGAAAGTTGACATATAAGTCTTTAAATAGTTACCTTCTAAATGTTTTGAGGATTTCAATTCTGGGGATGACTCTTAGGTAGCTAGACAAATATTAACAGGGTTAAAAGATATTGAGGATGGAACTCTTCCTTATAATCAGCAGCTTATGAAATAAGAAACCTCAATTTCAGGTCTTTGGTAAATGAATTGGATCTGAATCTGAATCTCTCTTTTACCCTTGGTGGAGACATGATTTTTCTATACCATTGAGAAAATTAAAATCACACTATCTTGTTTTGACTTTCTGGTATACAATAAAGATAAATCACTTTCTTCTTTAGGAACCATCAATTCAAATCAGTTTCTCAATCACTTTGGCAGGAAAATGTACTTCAGGAAAGCTGTTTGTTTGAGTAACTTTGAGAAATAGTATAACACTTACTTAAAAAATATAGGTTGGTACAATTGTCCTTTTGTCCAATGTCAATTCTCACCCCTCCAATGCTTGCACTATAAAATTGCCTCTCTGACTACCGTTGACTCTCATCCCATGATAGTTTTTTCCTCTTTGAGAACTACCCATTTTTATCATCAGGTGTATCTTATTTTATTTCATAATAAATTCTGACTCTCTTCTCACCTGAATCCTTTCAACAAAGATCACATGTAACAAGGAGCAGAACTAGACCAAAGGGAGATCTCAGTAACATAATGGATAACTTTTTCTTAAACCACATCCTGGGATAGGAAAAAGGAGTTAGCATGAAAATTTAAATTCATTTTTAAGGTTATTATAATTTAATGTTTATATTTTGTATATATTTCTTATCAATTATCATTTTTGTGTAAAAGTATAACCTGGCTTCCTTTCAAATTCACTGTAGTGGACATTGTGTTTGAACATAAACCTTTTCATTCCCAAGGTCTCTGTGCTTTGCTGTCTCTGTTCTATATAGCTTACTCACTCAATTATTGAAATCAGGGTACTGAATGACATTCCTAAGAGTGCCAATGACAATCACCTTGGAACAGAAAGTCCAACCATGTTTTTTTTTTCTCTAGATAAACAATATTAACATCTGTCAAAGACAAAGAGGCAGGTGATTCATGAAAAAGCATCAAGCAACTGTAAGGAACCTCTTGAGAACTAAACATGCAATGTATAAAAAGATAGTTATTGATGGCTCATTCAAAATACATAAATGCAGATACACTGTGGCAGAGAACAAGTAGGTCAGGGATAGGACAAGCTGGATGTTTCCTGTATTACTTAGAAACATGTTCAAAAATTATAAAAAGAAAATGAACAAATATGGTGTGTAAACATGCTTCCAGGCGTGAAGTCTCCCACTTGAAATGAAAATAGGAAAGAGCCACCAAGGAGCACATAAGCCAATCCTCAATATTTTTGTTTATCTGCTAATATGTACATGAAGAGCAAGATCAATATTTCTTCAGGCCCTTAATGTGAAGCATGTGGCTGCATTAATGAGCATGAACTGATGATGCAAAATCAATAGCTCAATCTATCCTTAACTGACTGTACTGAAGCTGTGGAAAGCTTTCTTTTGTTGTACCTATGAAAATCAGCCTGTATACCTTGTTAAATGTGTGGATCAGAACCAATCAGACTACTTTTTACAGTCAGTTTTGCTGAATCTCTCACCTGGAAACCTGGTCTGGATGGGACTAATTAAGCCCAGCTGCAGCATGACACCTGACAAAGATGCTTACTTTGAGTTTGCCCTTGAGTTGAGCCTTACCACAAGGAAAATTTATATTCTGGCCTTCTTTGGAAACAAGAGTGGTATAGAAAAATGGGAGACTTGGTGAAAAAGAAAAGGGAACAAAAATAGATAAATACACGTGACAAAAGATAACCTGTGTGGGTATTCTGGGAAGCTGAAGTCCAGTGGAATTCATTAAAAAAATAAACAATTAATTTGGGAGTCATTTAAAAGAACAGTTAATGACAAGACCAAGGTAGATATTTCTTGGAGGAAATATTACATGATATAATCATATGTAGAATGATGCTGTATAACTTGTACATATGAAAGTATTGTATTTTAAAATAATATATTTTATATATAATTATGTATGTATATATGCACCTTTCCCACATGATTATAACTTTATTTGAAAAATTATAAATTAATTTATTAAACTTTATTATCTAAGAAAATAAAACAATTGTTTTGTCATTGTGAAAACTAGAATACTGTCTGGACTATAGTAAAGCTGCTTAGTTTACTATGTTATACTGTTATTTATATGAATGCCCACAGAATTGTTCCGTAATTCAAAGAAATTGCTTTGCTGCTCTATATAGAAAAAAAAACTCTCTTTTGATGTTCTGAACACTGAGTTATTGAACTCACTAGATGCCCACCCCCTTTTTTGCTATGGTTACTAAAATGCTTAATGTTTCTTTTAATCCTCATCAGAAAGAAAACGTCCATGATATCATGATGTTTGCTATGGAAGCTTATGTTTCATATGACAAATGTTTACCTGTACATTATTTATCTGAGAATGGTGATCTCACTAAAACCACTTGCATAAAATTTGAAACCACTTTGAGTTCTGTAGTCTAGGCTCAAACTTATTTCTGCTTCTGTTGAAATCTATCAGCCCCCTTATTAGCAAAGTCATGAAATAATCTGGTTGTTTTGGAGTCTAAGTATAAAATGTGTTCATTTTTGTTCCTCCTTCAACCACAGCCATATGTAACTAAAAAATTAGAAAACTCCTAGCCATGGTGTTTAAAGCATGTAATCCCATTATTCTGAGAACTGAGACAGGAATACCTACCTAGAGATGCCCTATCTCACATAAGCAGGTAAATATATGATGATATGCTTAGTCTGTTTCAATAAATACTTAGATCGATATTGTGAACACCATTTTTCCTAGTAGACAGGTCATATTGCAATAAAATACATCATTAGTGTCTAAATCAATACTTAAAAAAACAATTTAAATTTCAAATTTACCTGTGACTGTGGATGAGAGCATTCAAAGCTAGGCCATCAGACCAGCTGGTGGTGAAGTTGATGACGTTAAGCTGTGGATAATTGTGCGTTGACTGTCGGACCCAGCTCAGAAGAATCTTTTCAGTGTTGGTTTGCTGCAATCCAGCCATGATAGTTTTCATCACATTTTTGACCTGTTTGTTAAAGAAATTTTCAATAAAAAGCACATACCCCCAAACAAGTACTCCTCACATTTTTAAAATAGTAATGCCTCTGGTTCTTTTTTTTTTTTTTTTTTTTTTTTTTTGGTTTTTCGAGACAGGGTTTTGACTCTGGTTCTTGAGGAAGGTTGTTTCCTAATTTTTTGAGACATCGCCACACTGACATCCAAAGGGGCTGTACCAGTTTGCACTCCCACCAGCAATGCAGGACTTTTCCCTTTACCCCAAACCTCTCCAGCATAAGTTGTCCTGAGTGTTTGTGATATTGGCCCATTCTAACAGGTCTAATATGGAATTTCAGAGTTGTTTTGATTCAAATTTTGCTGATGACTAAGGATGTTGATCATTTCCATAAGTGTCTTTTAGCCACTTTAGATTCCTCTGTTGAGAGTTCTCTGTTGAGGTCTGTACTCCATTTTTTATTGGATTATTACCACTTTTGATAATAATAATTACCCAAAGGATGCTCAACTATACTACAAGGACATGTGCTCAACTACGTTAATAGCAGAATTGTTTGTTTGTCTTAGCTATAATCTAGCAACAACCTAAATACCCCTCAACTGAAGAATGGATAAGGAAATGTGGTACATTTATACAATGGAGTACTACACAGGAGAAAAAAATAATGGCATCTTGAAATTTGCAGACAAATGGATGGATCTAGGAAACATCATATTGAGTGAGGTAACCCAGACCCAGAAAGACAATTATCATATGTACTCACTCATAAGTGGTTTTTAAACATAAAGCAAAGAAAACCAGCCTACAAATCACAGTTCCAGAGAACCTAGACAACAATGAGAACCCTAAGAGAGATGTACATGGATCTAATATACATGGGAAATAGAAACAAACAAGACCACCTGAGTAAATTTGGAGGATGAGGACTATGGGAGAGGGAGCAAGGAACTCAGGACCGCGAGGGGTGCACCCACACAGTGAGACCATGGGGATGTTCTATTGGGAACCACTAAGGCCAGCTGGCCTGGGTCTGAAAAAGCATGGGATAAAACTGGACTTGCTGAACATAGCGGACAATGAGGACTACTGAGAACTCAAGAACAATGGCAATGGGATTTTGATCCTACTGCATGTACTGGCTTTGGGGGAGCCTACACAGTTTGGATGCTCACCTTACTAGACCTGGATAGAGGTGGGTGGTCCTTGAACTTCCCACAGGTCAGGGAACCATGATTGCTCTTCGAGCTGATGAGGGAGGGAAACTTGATCATGGGAGGGGGAGGGAAATGGAAGGCGGTGGTGGGGAGGAGGCAGAAATCTTTAATAAATAAATAAATTAAATAATAAAAAAATAAATAAATAGAGATGTCAAGAAAAAAAAAGAAAAAGTAATTTTGTACTCTCACCTTCCAAAACTACAAGCTAAATAAACCTCTCTCTCTCTCTCTCTCTCTCTCTCTCTCTCTCGCTCTCTCAATAAGTACCCAGACTCAGGTGTTTTGTTTTCATAACAGAAAAGGACTATACCAGGGAAATGAAAGGCATGTTTGTCAAGGTGAGTCTTACCTGTTGATGGCCTGTTTTACTGGACAAATATGGAAATCTGTATGCTTATTATACTTATTCTCCAATTGACAGTACTATTAAATTGAAACACAAACATATGTGTGTATGTCTGTTTGTGTGTGTGTGTGTGTGTGTGTGTGTGTGTGAGAGAGAGAGAGAGAGAGAGAGAGAGAGAGAGAGAGAGATTATAAGCAATACACTTCATTGAATCAGCATTAACTCTAATTGAAATTGGTTAGGAATCAATTCGGTGTGATTGTTGTCTGAGAAATATGTTCAATATCATCTTTAGAGTCTAGCATACTAAAATACTGTTATGAGACTTGCTCTTTTTATAACTTTCAATAGACTTAAAAAGACAGGGTATAAAATATTAGACTTATTTTTAGTCAATAGTAAGATAAATCACTAGTGTTTACAAATAGAAAAGCAGTTTTAGTAAGAAAATGTTTGCTTATAATAACAAAAATCCCTTCAGAATGATGTAATTATATATATTGCATATGTTTTACACACACATATGCAATAATTGAATAAAAAGAGGGTAACAATTTTGGAGTTGAGGAAACACAGTAGGGGCTGGATGGAGCAAAATGAAACTAAAAGTTAAGTCATTCTATAATTTAAGGACAATATTTTTCTTTATAATGCATATTATTTTTTCCTTTCTATTAGATTACTATATGAAATTCAGCAAGTTACCTATCCATTTAATCACCAGATTATTTATCTCCAGAAAGAAGATTGTTTTCACAACATTCCAAAATACAGTGAACTAAAAATACCCTAGATCCATTTTGTAACTTAAAAGATAATGCCTATTATACTAACTAACTGCACCAACTAGCTTTATATCTGGGAAGAGAGAACCTCAATTCAGAAATTGCCTTCCTACGATCAGGTTACTGGCAAGCCCTTAAGACATTTTTCTTTTAAAAAAAAATAGTGATTTATTTGGGTGGGCTCATGCTGTTGTAGGTGGGACTATCCCTGGTCTTGTGGTCCTGGGTTCTGTAAGAAAGCAGACTGTTCAAATAGTACAAGCCACTGAGTTGCATGCTTCTATGCCCCTGTCATCAGCTCCTGCCTCTAGTTCCTTTCCATGTTTGAGTTTCTGTCCTGACTTCCTCCAATAATAAACAGTGATGTGAAAGTGTAAGCCAAATAAACTGTTTCTGCCCCATAAAGCTTTAGCCATGGTGTTTCACAACAGCAATAATAACTCACAGACACTGACTGGACTGAAAATGTTTACCTGTTGAAATTTTTAAAAATCGACAAGTTAACAATATGTAAAAGAGGAATATGCGTGCCTAACAGCTATAGATGCATGCTTTATTTTCCTTTTATCAATTGCTTTCAGCACAATTGTTTCCTAGTCTTGAATAGTTACAAATATTATTTAGAAATTTATTGAATTTCAAACTTTCATTCCCCTAAGTAGTCTGATAAAAATGCACATTCTAAACATTTTTATAAATTTTAAGAATGAAGTGATACTTCATTTCAGGTTTTTTAATCTACAGAATCATTTAAGTGACTATTCTTTTTCTTTTAAAAGCTAAAAATGGATCCATTATTAGATACTTGCAAGAGTAGGTAAGTAAATATGATTAATGCTTACCTACATAGTTTTCCTTTGTGTAAACCTAAGGTATGTGTGCACAAAAATGTGATGTGACAATATATATGCAATCATTATGCATCAATGTGAAATATAAATATATTTTGGGTTGGATTTTTTATCTATGAAGAGATTAACATATATTTGCCTTTGCAGTAAATACATATTTTAACAACTCATATTAGTTGTCTTTTTATGAACTGTTGAATGTAAATTATGGGGTATAATATAAAATCTGATTTTAAAACACTTATAAAGTTAGAGATGATATTTGAAACATGGTGATAGTTTGAATGTATGAAATCTGTGTAGATGTGTGGCACAATCTGCTGATAACTCTCTCTATCTCTTAGAGCTGGATTCTCCACAATTTTGTCACTCATCTCTGACCTACTACCTATTTACCTAGTTACTCTATAGATAAGTAGGTCAAATAATCATATACAATATATAATCTTTCACAGCATATTCTAATATTATGACATTCATGACCCCCAGGTACAACCATTTGTAGATGTATGCTTTGTGTACTTTGTTGAAGCAGAGTTGAAATAAGTCATTAATGGCATATTGGTGATGATGGATTTTCTCTGATCAGGCAAGCCTCCAATGATGAATGGAATTCATTTGCAAAATGCTTGATCAGACTGTCCTCTATGTGTATAATGTTTAAGGACAAAACAATATTCAATCCAAAATGCTTTTAGCATCATTGTGTGTCTAATTCAGCTTATCAGGCTCAGCCTCATTGGCATCGCTTCTACTAGAGCAAAATATTACTGAGAGAAAAAGAAAGAGTAATATGTATGTATAATTATTGTTTCTCCCTTTCCTACATAAAAATTGTTGCCAGGAAATCATTAAGATGGCTAGAAAGATGAACTGGGAATCAGAAAATAATCTTTTCTTCAAGACTCACAGTGCTTATGAAAGTATCAACTGAAACAAATATGTAAATATTTGTTAATTGGAATGCAATCATGACTAAGAAAGGAAGGGTAGATGCGTAGATGATGGCTTGGGCACAATTTTAGCCTGTGAAAGATTCTGAATTCCATCTTTAACAGTGAAAAAAGGCAATGGCAAAAGTGACAGTGTTACCTAGCTAGGTAAACAACGTATAATGTACAGAAAGCTGTACCAGCAAAGATTCCCCTTCGAGGAACAGTTTGTTACTCAGCTGTTATCACACAGACTCCTGCTGTTAGTCTCCTGGGCAGCTACCTGAATTTCAGAGCCCTGTCACCAACGGTCACAGCTTTTCTGCTGTCACACATCTCCATTGCTGATAAAATGGAACAGAATAAACTATCAGCCATCTGAACTTCAGTTAGGTCACTGTTGGCCAGATTCACCATGGTGTTAAATAAAGCCACTTAGATTCTCTGTCACCATGAGGCTATAGCTCCTTTTCTTTCAACTCCTGCCACCACTGTTCTCAGTCTCCACAGCATTAATTAATAAACATGTGTCCAGCACAGGTTTGCCCACTTAAACTACTTCCCTAAATGTATCCCTCTTGAGAATCAGGCAATGAAGAGATGTGTCATCCTGATGAGGAACAGGGCAAGAACTAATTTGCACAGTTTGGCAGGACTTTGCAGAAAGGACTTTCAGCAGCAGAAAACATGGCACTCTCTGGTAATTGGATGTTGAAGTAATATTAAAAATAAATATACCAATGTGAATAACACTTAGAATTAAGAATTATCCTTAGCTTAGCCATCAGAGGTAGGTACCTGATTTAATATCACATGAGCACATATTATATATCCTTTAATTTATTATAAAGTCAAGTTCTTATTATGTAACACTACCTGGCCTTGATCTCATAACTCTCCATTGTCAGCCTTCTGACAACAGGGATTATAGGAGAGCACCACCATGGTCAGATGACATCAGAATTTTTTTCAAAGCCACTTATTTCAGAATGTATATATTCAGTTTCTTTTCAGGATAAGAGTTGTATATGAAGTGGAGACTAGAAAGGTGATGATGGAGAAGTAAGTTTGACATTCACAAGTTTCACAAGTCCAACATTCTTTATAGCAGTATTAAAAACATAATACATGGCGTTGGAAGAAAATATTTACATATATGCATTTGCTTTAATGCTATTCACAATTGAATAAATCTATAAAATATATTATATTGACCAGAGTCTGCTTTTATTTTTTCTGAGATATTGAAACTTCACTATTTAGTATAAAAACACATATATGATCTTGGTGAGAGAATCTTTTGGGATTCAAGGATGAATGAAGAGTATTGAGCAAGGGAATTTTTAAGGATTGTTAAGTGGTTTTAAGAAAATGTGTCAGCATGCTAGGAGAGGTGATGTAAGTAGGAAGAGAATGCAAGAGTCTGTATACTTGCATTCACAAAGCTAAGGTACTTTAAGTACACAATTGGAAAGTAGATGCACTGTATAATTATGTCTTAAATAAGGAAAACAGTAAATAAGGGAATTTCTTTTAGTATTTCTGGGTGTAAAAATCCTTCTCCCCATAACAACACCTCCCCTCCATGGTGCAGGGGAATTGTCTGTATCCTGTCAATCATGTTTTAAATAAATGCTGATTGGCCAGGTAGGAAGTATAGGTGGGACAACCAGACAGGAAGTAAAGGTGGAACAATGAGAACGGGAGAATGCTGGGAAGGAGGAAGCCCATTCCTCCACAGTCCTGCCCAGACCACAAAAGAAGCAAGATGTGACCTATCCCACCGAAAAAGGTACTGAGCCATGTGGCTATCATAGATAAGAATAATGGGTTAATATAAGTTATAAGAGCTACTCTGAGGCCTGAGCTAGTGGGCCAATAAGTTTATATCTAATGTAGACTCTCTGTGTGAATTTCTTTGGGGCTAACCAACTGTGGGAACTGGGCAGGACAGAAACCCCCACAAGCAGTCCCTCATGTTATGCCTCCCAAAGAATAAACATCAGAAAGCACAATGTTGACATTCTATCTTGGAGTGAGTGGAAAAGGAGTTGCAAGGGCACTAGAGGAGACGAGATTTGATGGAATCCTGTGGAAAACCAACTCAATGATGAACACAAGTTCACAAGCCTTTTGGAGATCTCTGAATCCCTGTGTTGTCCTCCTTGCTTTGTCACAGCTGGTGGCCATAATGCCCAGCATCATCTACAGACTGGGTGCCCTCAGAAGCTCTTACTAGGGTCATCAGAGAAATGTGTTCAAAACTATTACAGTCATTCTACTGGCACTTCTGGTGTCTTTTGTGGTCCTGTGTGCCTTATTTCATTTTTTAAATGTTTCAGCTTAATTCTACAAACAATTGATTGCATGGAAATGTTTCCTCCTTGAAGATATTTTGAAAGATACTGAGCAGCATAATGAAATCATTGGTGGCAGGCAGGGTATGTTGACACATAGCTGATTTTATTGAAACCATTTCTATATGAAAATGGCTAGAAACTAGCCAGCTTTGTATCATGTTAAAAGTTATATTTGTTTTCTGTTCTTTTAATACTGCTGTAAAATGTAGTTGAGCCCAGCCAAAATAAAAATATATCAGGACAATGGAATTATCAGTATGGCTGTTCAACTGAGGAAGTACATGGCTGGTCCCTCCACTTTACATCAGACTAAGTAATATTTACAATTCTAAATAAAATTCAACTCAAGTAAATGGAATAATCATGGCCAAATATTATACCCAATGAAAGAATCTTCACAGAAAAGAACACATATCAGACAAGACCTCCTGAGAAAATTATGAGGGGGGAGAGAAGGGAGGGTGGGGGACATGGAGGGGAGGGAGGAGGCAAACATGAGGGAATGGGATGTTCAAGAGAAGGGAAGAACAGAGAAGCAGATAAAGGAAAGTGATATCCTGATTGAGGGAGCCATTAAAGAGCTATTAAGAAACAGCACTAAGGAAAATCCCAGGAATTCTCAAGGATGACTCCAATTAAGACTCTAAGCAACAGTGGAGAAGATACCTAAATTGGCCTTCCCCTGTAATCAGACTGATGACTACCTTAATTGTCATCATAGAATTTCAATGATCAACTGATGGAAGCAGATACAGAGATCTACAGGGAAGTACTGGACCGAGATACCTGAGACCAGTCCAAGAGAGGGAGGAGTGATAATATGAGAAAAGGAGTTAAGACCATGATGCTGATACCCACAGACACTGCTGACCTGAGCTAGTGAGAACTCACTGACTCTGGACTGATAGTGGGCACATCTGTATATAAATAAAATTTAGACCTGCTGAATGTGGGGGGCATTTATGAGGCTTGGACAGTGTGTGAGGCCAATAGCAGTGGGACCAGGATGTATCTCTAGTGCTTAAACTGATATCTCGGAGCCCATTCTTTTTGGAGTGATATCTTGCTCAACCTAGATGTAGTGGGGAGGACCTTGGGTTTGCCTGGAAGTGAAATGTCAGACTTTGTCGACTCCCCATGGGAAACCTTAACCATTCTGAGGAGTGGATGGGGGAAATGGTGTAGAGGGAAGGTGGAGGAGGCAGGAGCAGGGGAGGCAGAGGGAACGGGGATAGCTATGCAAAATGAGAAAAGATTGTATTAAAAAATTTCTAATAAAAATAGAAGATCCCATTGGAGCAGTATATCCCCAAACCAAAAATATATACAAAGAAATGCTTTAGTCATTTTCCAAGACTAGAGTAGTAGCTCTGACAGATTTTAAATGCACAGAAATTTCCCCTGGAGGTAGTATAAAAGTGCTAAAATTGGTCTGTTGTGATGGTTACACATCTCTGTAAATAACCTAAAATTTTCGTTTGACTAGAGAAAAACATTCGTTCCTACAGATACTTTGAGAAGCTACTGAACAGATGAATTAAGCCTGATTGAAGAACACTGAGTTTTACACAAAGAATTAGTAATTTATGGTTAAAAATATATCTTAGAAAAAAGAAAAGGCAGGCATATCTCAACTATCTCCAAATATGTAAACTCTTTAAAGATGCTAAGCAATCCTTGTCATTTTTACTTACAGTTGAAAATAAGTATACACCACTATTTTAACAGCAGCTATTTTCTCATCTAATCCTGATAGGAAATGAAAACA
>NW_024544308.1:0-2500 GCF_018167655.1 Microtus oregoni | reverse complement strand
CACTGAGCTCACTGACCATAGAGAAATCAAGCAGGGCAAGCTTGTAACATTCACCTCTACATTCTAGTCTCATCGCAAGAAGGTACTCTGCAGGCTATGGAACTACATACCTCGACACCAACCCCGGCACACAATTCTCCACCTACAATCTGCTCTGCCTGAAAGATATGGTGGCACAGAACAAGGGCAAGTGGCCAATCAACTTTTGCTTTAACTTGTCCACAATAAGAGAAGAAGGCCATGTCCTACACTACCTGTATGACCAGGAACCAGAGACTGAATTGCCCAGAGACTTATGGTAGAACCAAACGCAAGTGGCAAAAAAAAGTCATGAAATGATTCCTAATGACGTTCTTCTATAGTAATAGATTTGTGCCTCTTCTTATAGTTATCAAAGAGGCTTCCTCCAGCAACTGATGGCAACAGAGCC
The DNA here is from genome assembly GCF_018167655.1 of Microtus oregoni. NCBI lineage: Eukaryota > Metazoa > Chordata > Mammalia > Rodentia > Cricetidae > Microtus > Microtus oregoni. Next base: position 2,070 of record NW_024544308.1, on the reverse strand, counting down.
TCACAGCCAGATATGTGGATAGAGCGTCTAAATTGGAAATCTCAATTGGATAATGGATGAGTGAAAATAGGAGCAGGAAATACTGTGTAGGAGTGATAGGAAATGTAAGACACCAGGAGAACATGTCCCACCAAATCAGCTAAGCAGGAGTCACATGGGCTCACAGAGACTGAAGGGGCACGCATGGGGCCTGCATGGATCTGCACTAGGTCCTTTGTGTATGTTGTGGCTCTTTGTTTGCTACCCTTGTGAGAATCCTAAAAGTGGACATGGGCAGATCTCTGACTCTTTATCCTGTGCTTGGGACACTTTTCTTCATAGCGAGTTGACTTTCCAGTCTCAAAATGAGGAGTTTTGCCTTGTCTTATTGTATCTTCTGTTGTCCTGTCTGGAAGTCATCTCTTGGAGATCCCCTCCTTTCTGCAGAGGAAGCAGAGAGGGAGTGGATCTGGGTGAATGGGAAGGTGCTGGAGGTGGAGCTAGAAGTGGAGGGAGGGGAAACTGTGGTTGGGATATATTGTACGAAAGAAGAACCTAGTTTTAAAAAATCAAGTTGAGGAATAAAAATTAGAGCAAATCATCAAAAAGAGAGGAGGAATGGGTAAAAGTGAGTGATATTCTTATAATAAATACTAGGATGTATGTGTGTGTGTATATGTGAGTATGATCGATGAGAATAATTCTATGACTGAATACACTAATTCATTTTGTCATCCATTTTTATTCTAGGCAATGGAGGAGAGATGGTGAAACTTTCCATTATTTATGTTTTTAACTCTTTTACAGTTTTAACTTGGAAGTTAAAGTTACAGTTCATTCAGTAAGGAAAGTGACAGTTTACAAATAAAATGTTTATGCATTTTGGGCCAGCAATGACATGGATGTTTCATAGCTGCAAACCCTAATGACAACTAATCCATACCACTTAGCCAACAGAAAATAAAAAAAAATTCTCAGAGTATGTTTCAAGATATGTGGCTTTCTCAGAACTTTTCTGCAATTCACATTTATTTGCAGGTGTAGATACTTGTATTCCTTAGTTTTTCTGTATAATACCCGAATAAAAGATACGAATTATGAAGGGAAAAGAAATAAACACAAACTATTTTGTCGCTCTTCAGTCTTGCTATTTGAATGGGGCTATTCCAAAATTACTACAAAGTAAATTTTATAAAATAATTGCACCCAAAAATGAACACATTTTAAAAGAGAATATTTAATGTCATTTTAAAAGTTTGAGTATACATTCAGAATCTTGACACTCTTAAACAGTGACTAATGGCTTACAACCTACCATGGATTGGATTTTATTAGATAAATGACTATTCTAGTAGCTACCTTTTATGAGTATACTTTCATCATTTATTTGTATTTCACATCCATATATTTATTTATCACGAATAGTAAATAACCTACTAAGTTTCTTCCACCATACTAATGATCCAGGTTTCCTTTATAAACATCCTAAGAGTTTTATAAATTATTAACATGTAGTTAAACATACTTATCTATAGTTAAGTGAGTTTGTCTCAAGGATTTACATAATCCTTCTAAATACAATGCATTTAAATCTGAAACTAGAGAAAATTCAATGTGGCTTCACTGCCTTGCAGTATTGTGCTTTTCTAAAAAAAATTAAGATTTAAACTATTTAAAATTTCAAGAACTATGACATAAATCACCGCTCTCTTCTTCCACTGAGACATGCATGTAATGTATATTTTATAATTGAATGATGAATAGTCTAATATATATATATATATATATATATATATATATATATAAAATAAAAGGGAAAAATACTGTTATTGTATACCTGTCCATGAAACCAAGTTTTCCTCAATCCCTGCTTTGTTTGTATCATTTTAATATTGACTTATGACAATTTTTGTTAATTTATTTTGTATGCATGTACAATGTATGTGTAGAAGACAAGTTTTAACAGATTGTCTTCTCCTTCAACCATGTGGATCCTGTGGATCAAATTTAGGTCACTGATCTTGGCAACAAACAACCTTTACCCCGTGAGCCATTTTACTGTTCTCTTTCCCTATTTCCAATGGTTTAAAT
>NW_024544307.1:0-50262 GCF_018167655.1 Microtus oregoni | reverse complement strand
TGTTGCTTTCTGTAGAGTAGACCTTAAATTCACTCTTAAGGAGCTGATTATTCCCAGAAAGTTTGTACCACTATTGCATTCATGGACATATCTTTCTAGGTTGTTCATTAATATAGTATGCAATATTCTTAGTTTGGTACGATGACTGATGATCCTCCCAGGAGCACACCATGTAGGCTAGAGCAAAGGATGAAATACTGGGACTAAACTGGGAACTAGGATTTAGGACTTTGTTGAAGTTAGAGATCATTACTGCAAGGCAAAGATTTCAGGCTACTATGGTGGCACTGCCTAAGGCTCATGATTTACACGCTACAGGATATGAAAACAGAAATATTGGGATGTATGTGGAATATCCAATAGACTAGGCCGTGGTAGAGAAAACAGAAAGTTTGTGTATAGAGAGGGGTAGTATAGTCAACATCTAGTCCTGTGCCTGTGGATAGGGCAAGTACTAGTGGCACTCTAATTGTTCCTTATAGCACTGAAATTGGGGGTGTATGAGATTTGGGACCATGATGAAGCCTGAAGGCCTCTGCTCTGAAGTATAAGTTGTTTGTCTAGGCTGGGGGTACTGGTATAGATTCAGCAGGATGTGCAAAAACATTTATGATGAGTATGTTAGGGATAATTAACAGGCCTGACTCTGGAGAGGTCATGGGGAATCTGAGTACAGAGTTGGGGTTGTATAGGCAGCACACAGTGTTCTGTGGCTAAGTGTTGTAACAGGAACTTCATGCAGGAACCAAGATCTTACCTATAGCAAAGAAGAACATGAAGCAAAGGATTTCGGACATTGACAAAAGTTAGAAGTCACTACAAGGATGGGTGGTGGTGGTGCATGACTTTAATCATAGCACTTGGGAGGCAGAGGCAGGAGGATCTCTGTGAGTGTGAAGCCAACCTGGTCTACAGAGCTAGTGCAAAAATAGACTTCAAAGTTACGTAGAGAAGCCTTCTCTCGAATTAAAAATAGATAGATAGATAGACAGATAGGTAGATATAAGTAAGTCATTGCGAGGGAGAACAAGCACTATTCTAGGGATGCCACTAGATTGTCTGGACTCCACTAGTTTGGGAAAACAATTATCTCTGCAGAAGGGTGCATACCTCTATAGTCTTTGTAGGAGGATATGGACAGTCTGGGCATGTGTGCAAGAACGTTGAGTGCAGAGGGAGCCTAGCTGTTCACTAAAGCATAGTAGAAGTTGTAGGGCCTAAGCTTGTCTGCACACATTCAATCCTGTAGATGCCTAAAGCTCACAAATGGAAGGCAAGTGTGTTTCTAGTAGGTCAGGCTGCATGTGGAAAAACAAGTATTCATGTTTGTGTTGGTTATTACTCACTAGGCTAAACCCTGGAGGCCGAGCATGTGGGATGTCTAGGGACGAAGATAGGTGGCTTAATCATTTAAATGTCACTTGTGATTGAATGAAGGTAGAATGCTTCAAGTTGAGAGTATGGAAGTTGGATATAGCACAAAGGAATAGGCTAGGAAAAGGTCAGTTGGAGGAACCAGAGTCTGCAGAAGCCTAGAGCCATCAAGTACAAGGAACTCATAGCCACACTAGTCATGGTCACTGGATGTTCGACCATTCTAGTTACGCCAGAAAATAAAATGTCAGATAGGGATGTAAACACCAGGCTCACCCAGGAGGAGACCACAGGAAGTCTGTGTATTTATTGGTGTATTTTATGTGTCACAAGGCTTTCTGAAAGTAGATGTGGGTAGACAGGGCTAGGGTACATCCCTATGGGAGCATAGATGTAGGCTACAGCCAAGGGACAAAATGCTTGGCATAGGCTAGGGCCAAGGAATGGGGACCTTGTTGAATTCTAGGGGTCATTACAGCAAGGCTAGGAGTCCAGACATCTGTGCCAAACTGCATGCAGCATGGGATTTATGTTTTGCATGACATGAAAACAGAAATATTGGGTTGTGTTTGGAGTTTCAGTAACTAGACTCTGGGGAGTGGATGGGAAGTTTGTGTATAGAGTGCCATGGTATAGTGAACATCTAGTCCTGTGGCCATAGATAGGACAACTATTGTAGAAAAACTAAATGTTAACTATAGCACATGAATAGATGGAGGGCTGTGCTGGGGTGTGAGATTTTACACCCTACTGAATCCTAGAGGCACCTGTTATGTGTTATAGTTTGTCTATGTAGGCTAGAGTACTGTGATCAATTCAGCAAGTTGTAGAAAATCATGTATGATGAGTACATTTGGTGTTAGCCTACAGGCTTGACTCTGGGGAGTACATGGGTATTCTGGGAAATATGGGTATTAAGTTGTGTTGTATAGGTAGCCTAGAGTGTCCTGTGTGTAAGTGTTGTTTCAGGAGATTCATGCAGGACACTATATGTTGCATTCAGCCTAAGAGACCCTTGGTGGGACTAAGATGGAACAAAGGATTTGGAACCCTACCAACAGCTAGAAGTCACTACTATTGAAATCTAGGGATGACACTGGATGTTCCATCCAGTCTGGACTCCACTGGATTAGAAAAACGATGATAGGATGCAGAGCAGTGCTCTGAAATCTAGACGATGGAGGAGTATTCTGATAGTCTGGGGATAGAATGGTCATGTAGGGCAGCCACAACTCCTCTGGTTCTATGAGAGACTGATAGTCTTTGTGGGAATCTAGATGCTGTCAACAGCACAGAAAAAGTTGATGGGTCTAAGAAGGCCGGAGATTGCTATAGAGGCAGCTGGAGAATACAAGGACACTGGTTGTTGCAACTTGGGTAGATCAAGCCCTCTATGTACAAAGTACTGAGTGGGTAACTAAACTAAACAAGTTAAAACCTGGGAAGACATAGAAAATCTGAATAAGGAATAATGCTCTATACTGTACCTAAAGTGTCCCGTGGATGTATTAGTGCAGGGTAAGTGCTAGCAAAGACTAGATGTTCACGACAGAAAAGGAGGATTCCTGAGAATAGTCTGAGCTGAGTTATTTGGGACCATACTCCCGAGAAGACCCTTGAATCAAGAGGCAAACAGCCAGATTATGCAGGGGTGCTGGCTGTTAAACTCAAGCTAGATGCAGATGGATATGGAAAACAAGTATTGGTTGGTGGCTTATATAAGAAGCCAGTTCCTGGAGGAGATCATTAGGAATGTGGTAGAGTAGGGTGCTGCAGGTAACACAGAGGGTACTGTGGGTGGGTGAAGGTAGCAACTTGTCTGCTGCATGTATGTCGGCAATCGCACACGTGGAAGGCCAAGATATGGGATTTCCGAAATTATAGAAGCCTAGATATTGCTACTTAGGTGATCAAACTAAATTTGTATAATGACTTTGGGAAAGAGGCTAGATCCAGGTAGAGATAGAATATGAAATATCTGGTTGTGAGGGAGTGAGTACTTACCAGGCCATACCATGGTGGAGGACTCAGGAATACAGAATTTGGATTCGGGTAAGATAGTTAGCAAAATGAGTACTATATGTAGATTCAAGCAGCGCAGGTCCTTGTAGGACAATGTATGTTGGTTGGAGGACAGGAGTAGATGCTGGGATTCGGCCCTCGCATTTGGAACTCTGTTGAATCCTGTGAGCATTACTACAACATGCAAGAATATCAGTGGCAAAAACTAGACTTGGACACTTGTAGTGACTTATGATCTGTTTGTTGGCATATGGGGAAACGCTATCTGGTAGGGGAAATATTCTGGGCTTGGTCTTTGGGGAAGATATGGAAAGTCTGGATTGGAAATGGAGTTGTGATAGCAGGGCAACTATTTCATGCATGGGTGTAGGTGTGTTAAATTCAGGGGAGCCTAACTGTTGACTATACCAAAGAAGGAGTTGCTGGACCTAGTCTTGGCTGAAGGCTTTGAAAACCTTCACAGGCCTAAAATTTGCAAATGCAAGGCACATGAGGCAGCTGTAAGTCAGACAGCAAGTGGAAAATCAAATATTCACTTGTGTGTAGTGGGTTACTCAATTGGCTAAAGTTGGGTCCTGGTGGTTGTGGGATGTCTGGTTATATAATGAAGTGGTTTAGGCATCGGAATCATCCTGCAGATGGATTCAGGTAGGATGGTTACTGTTGGGAATGTAGATGCTGGATACAGCACAAAAGAATGTGCTAGGACAAGGCCAGTTGGAGGGAAAGTGCCAGCAGAAGCTTAGAACTATCTATCAAAGCACGGTAGGACTAAGATGGAGCCTAGGGTTTGGAACTCAGCAAACAGCTAAAAGTCACTATAAGTGTGAGAAAACAGCTCTTTTAGAGTTCTCACTGGATGTTTCATCAGGTCTGGACTCTACTGGAGTAGGAAAAGAATTATCTGCTCGAAAGGTGCACTTAATTCTCTTGGCAGTGTAGAAGGATTTGGACAGTCTTGGCATGCTGTGATATTATGTAGTCAGCCAGAGATCCTGTGGTTTGATGAGGTTGGGGTTGTCTCAGTGGGAATGTATATGTTGTCTACAGCACAGGAGGATTTGATGGGACTAGGAATCCTATATGCTATGAATATGTTTTATTACCATTGGTTATTCAAGAAGATGCTTTGGGCAATCGATTAGTAGAATATAGCCAGGCAGGAAATCTGAACAGAGATATAGAGAGAAAGTAGGCAGAGTCAGGGAGATGCCATGTAGCTGCTGAAGGAGAAAACCAGCAGCTACCAGTGAGAGCCTTACTGGAATGGATCATAATGATACATGGATATACAAAAGGGAATCCCACATCAATATGAGCTATGTTTGGAGGGATGTGGAAAAACAGTATTTGGAACAGGGAATATTCACTAGGTTCGAACTTTAGGAGGACACGATAACTTTTCATAAGGAGTGGGGTTATTCCATTAGCCAGTACAGGTATGATAAGTGTTGGGGAACTCTCAGTGTTGGCTACAGAATAGTAGTAGCTGGTGGGATCATGCTGTGTTTTGAGATTTGTGTCCCTAAAACATGCCACAAATCACTACTGCAGAGTGCAAGGGTCCATTCTTTGATGGGACAGGGACTATTCAATGTAGGATAAATTCCACTGAATATGGAAAACCAATTACAGAGTATGGATATCTTCACCTGGATAAATCCTGGAGGGGGACATAGGAAGTCTGGGTATGGTGGGAAGAGGTATGGGCAACTCTAAGACCCCTGTTGGTTTATCTAAATAGGATTATATCTGGCTGTAGCCCAGATGTTCTCTATAATATAGGAAAAATGTTCTAAATAGGCTGCAACATGTTGAAGCCTAAAATTCACTACTATAAGGCAAGGAGTCCAGACCAAGATTGAACATTTCTTATGGTTTCCAGGTTATACATAACAGAATGTTAAAAATCAAGTGTCTAATACTGTGTGATATTCTCAATAGGCTAGACACCAGAAGATAGGAGAAACCTGGTTATGGACTGGGCTTATGTTGGTTGTAGAAAGCCTCCTTAGGTGAGTGAGTATATTAAAGGAGGCTGTATGCTCACCACAGTAAAAGAGATATTGAGGCTAGGCTGGGTCACCTGACTTGGGATAAGGTGGAAGCCTGGAGGCCATGATTTGTTGCTACACAGCCAGACAAGATATGGACACTGGTTTGCGTATATTCATTAGGTACAGAGGAATGTGGAGATGCAAGTATTCGTGTGTGTGTGTGTGGGGGGGGGGTGTATGTGTGTGTGAGTGTGTGTGTGTGTACGGTCAACAGGCTAAGCCATGGAGTAGGAATGTTGTTTGGGAATGATTTTAGGGAAGACATTCAAGATACTAGCCAAAGATTGAGGCGGACATTTTGGACTAAACCATTGACAGGGATAGTATTGTTGAAGAATTTGGAGAAGCAAATGATCTGTCATGTGTTCTACCACAACAAAGGTAGATATGTAAAAAAGGTTGAGGTGGAAAATTTGCCTTAGAGTTATTAAACAAAGTCTCCATCTAAACCCAAACTCTCTTTGCCTTCTCAATATCTTCCCCCTATCATCAAAGTGTCAGGAGTGGTACAGTCCACTATTTGTTCCTTCCTTCCCCAGGCATTCTTGTGGGTCAGAACCAGGCTTTGTGATGTCAGAGCACAAGCTCACCTACTATTGGTCGAGACCTTGATGATGACTCAGGTCTGAGGGTGTGGCCTTCCCTACTCTGCCAGTTGTTCACAGCCCCTCGAGGGAGAAACAACACGCGCTCACGCGACTTGGTGATGGAGAGTCTAGCAAAGGAACCTAAGGAATCACTGTCCGACATGGATCTCCCAACATCCAGTAGTGATGTTCCGATGGCAGCGAACGGGCCAGTCCTTATGGTGAAGACAAAGGCAGCTCTAAAGCAGTATCCACCTTACATGTCGTGCGGAAAGGTGAGTTGACGAACCCTACTGGAGCTCCCTCCTCTACTCATTTACTCTTACCTAAAGTCACTACCTCTCTCCTTCCTGGCATAAATCCCTTATCAATTCTCACCTCTTCCGACAAAGTGTCCTTCACATGCCTCTCCTGACTTCTCCCTCTATTAACTAATTCTTGTGTTCACCTCTTGCCATTCCAGGCACACAAGAAAAGCAAACACCGGAAGCACTCCTCAAAGAAGAGGAACAAGAGAAAGAGGGAGGCCGAAGAGGCAGCTGCCCTCGAACGGAAGAAAATCAAAGTGAAAGCTGTTACTGCAATGCCTGAACCTAAGGAGGAGGAGCCTGAAAAGGAAGCCGAGGTGCACACTACTGGAGAAGCAAGCGTGGTCGCAGCAGCCGATTAGGGGGAGAGCCAATAAGATGGCTATCATGAAGACGGGGAATGCCCAAATATGACAAAGAAAATTGCATTGGTATAAATTTCTTAAATTGAAAATAAATTCAATTTAGTTGAAAAGCTATGTGTCTTTTACAGTGACTAAAGGCGAAACCAGGAAAGGGAAGGAAAAATGATGGTTATAGGAGAAGAGAGGGAAGATGGGTGGGTGAATGGCAATGGAGAGATTTGTTCTTCACTAGGTTTGGGACAGTCATAGTGGGTTCATGGAAAGAGGGGGAGTTTGGGTTGGTAGAAGACAAGGGAGGGATTTGGGTCTACAAAGGTTTGGGCATTAATTTTGGGTGCATAAAAGAGGCGAGTTTGTGTGGGAAGAAGACAAGGGAGGGATTAGGGTCTCCAAAATTTTGTGGCTTTAACGGTGAGAGCATGGAAAGAGAGGGAGTTTTGGTGGGTAGGAGACAAGGGAGGGATTTGTGTCTCCAAAGGTTTGGGCATCAATGGTGGGTGCATGGAAGACGGGGAGTTTGGGTGGGAAGAAGACAAGGGAGGGATTTGGGTCTCCAAAGTTTTGGGGCAGTAATGGTGAGGGCATGAAAAGAAAGCGAGTTTGGGTGGGAAGATGACAAGGGAGGGAATTGGGTCTCCAAAGAATTGGTCATCAATGGTGGGTGCATGGAAGAGGGGGAGTTAGGGTGGATAGAAGACAAGGAAGGGATTTGTGTCTCCAAAGGATTTGGGCAGTAATGGTGAGTGCATGAAAAGAAAGGGAACTTGGGTTGGTAGAAGACAAGGGAGGGATTTGTGTCTCCAAAGGTTTGGGCATCACTTGTGGGTGCATGGAAGAAAGGGAGTTTGGGTGTGTAGGAGACAAGGGAGGGATTTGTGTTTTTAAAGGTTTGGGCATCAATGATGGGTGCATGGAAGAGGGGGAGTTTGGGTGGGAAGAAGACAAGGGAGGGATTTTTGTCACCAAAAGTTTGGGCATCATTGGTGGGTGCCTGGACAAGGGGGATTTTGGGGCAGTAATGGTGAGTGCATGAAAAGAAAGGGAGCATGGGTGGGTAGAAGACAAGGGAGGGATTTGGGTCTCCAAAGGTTTGGGCAACAATGGTGGGTGCATGGAAGAGGGGGAGTTCGGGTGGGAAGAAGACAAGGTTGGGATTTGGGTCCCCAAAGGTTTGGGCAACAATGGTGGGTGCATGGAAGAGGGGAAGTTTGGGTGGGAAGAAGACAAGGGAGGGATTTGGGTTTCCATATGTTTGGAGCAGTAATGGTGAGTGCATGGAAAGAGAGGGAGTTTGGGTGGATAGAAGACACCGGAGGGATTTGGGTCTCCAAAGGTTTGGGCATCAATTGTGGGTGCATGGAAGAGAGGGAGTTTGGGTGGGTAGGAAAAAAGGGAGGGATTTGTGTCTCCAAAAGTTTGGGCATTAATGGTGGGTGCCTTGAAGAGGGGGATTTTGTGTGGGTAGAAGACATGGGAGGGATTTGTGTCTCCAAAATTTTGGGGCAGTAATGGTGAGAGCTTGGAAAGAGTGGGAATATGGGTGGGTAATGCCAGGCAAGGGAGCTGGATCTCATATACTTTGGAGAGTGTAATGATGGGTAAATGATAAGAGACATTTGGGTGGGTACATGACAAGGGAAGGATTTGATTCTCAAATACTCAGGTGGCAGAAATCATGAGTATCTGTTAAGAGAGGAATTTGGGTTATTATATGAAGGGTGGGATTAGGGTCTCAGAAAGATGGGGTCAGAAATGGTGGATATATAGCAACAGAGGGAGTATGCTGGGTAAATGACAAGGGAGGGATTTGGGTCTTATACATTTAGGGGCAGCAATGGTGAGTATGTAGCAAGAGAAATACTTTGGATGGGCATACGACAATGGAGAGATTAGGGTCTCACAAAGCTGGTGGCAAAATGATGGGTATATGCCCAGAGAGGAGTTTGGGTAGCTGTATGACCAGGGGGTGTTTGGGTCTCTTAAGGTTTGTGGCAGAAATAATTGGTTTATTTCATGAAACAGAGTTTGGGTGGGTATATATCAAGAGAGGGGGTTTTGTTGGGCTTATAAACATGGATATATTTGGGTCTGACATGTTTGGGGGAAGAAATGGTGGTTACATCACAAGACAGGAAATTGTGTGGTTACATGAAAATAGAAGAATTTTCAGTGGGCATATGGCAAGAGAAGGATTTGGGTCACAGCAGGATGGGGGCAGACATGGTGGATATATGGCTAGCGAGGGAGTTTGGGTGAGTACATGACATGGGGCAGATTGGGCCATCACAAAGTTTGGGGGAAGAAATGGTGGAAACATTATAAGAGAGAGTATTAGGTTTGGTGTATGGCTAAGGAGGAATGAGTGTCTTGGAAGGATGGGTCCAGAAATAGTGGGTACATGGCGAGAGAGGGAGTTCACTTGGTTGAATGAAAGGGAGAGATTTGTGTCTGATAAAGTTTTAGGGAAGAAATATTGGCTATATGGCAAGAGAGGTAGTGTGGATAGGCAGATGACAAAGGAGGGATGTGGTCTCATAAGGATGAAGGCAGCAACAGTGGGGAGAGAGAGAGAGAGAGAGAGAGAGAGAGAGAGAGAGAGATATTTGGTTGGTATATGATATGAGAGAGATTATGGTTTTACAAAGTTTGATGGCAGATAAACAATTTTCATGAATTTACGATAAAGATGGATTTGATTGCGTGTATTGTGTGAACCACACCTTGAACTCAAATTTCAAGTTGAGGCCTAGAAAATTGATTTAGGTGGGTATATGACACAGAAGACTCTTTGGTTTTGAAGATGGAAAATCTGACATTTTGTATACTATAGGGATAGAGGCCAGAAAAGGATTATGGTTTGATATATAAAAAGAAGAAAATTTGGATTAGCATATGACAAAGAAGGGACTTTGGTTCCCACAGATTTGAGGGTCATACCACACATGCACTGTAAGTCTCATAGAGGTAATTATGGAGCATTGAATCCAAATTGCTACATTTATCTAATCTCATAGATACGGATGAAGAAGACTGTGCTCCACCATCCATGTATTTTGCAAGATCCGGGCAAAACTTCACAGTATGAATGTCTCAACCTATCTGAGGTGAAGTGTGTGAGTGACAGTTATCCCCACAAATAGCTGTTATGTTTCCTGTTTGGCAACTTTTTTTGAATGTTGGTTTTATACCTCACCATCCAATGTAAATAAGGAAATCTCCCCAGGAGCAATAATCACCCAGCAAACTCAAATCTACTGATCACATCTCAGTGAAAGGAATGGTAATTTGAAGTGACAGGTTTACCCTTGGTTATCCTTTATAAAAAATTTGTGTTTTAATAGGGCTTTTAGAATGGGCTGCTTACATAACAGGCCTAGCAGAAATGAGGATATACTAATGAGACAATTGTGTAGCTTGATCTATCAGAACAGTCAAATCATTGACGTCAACGTAATGAGTATTTCTACAGAAATCTCATGCCATGTAAAGCAATGTTCTCTACCCAAAGGAAAACCTTGTCTTCTTAAAGAGATTTCACACAATTCCTACTATCAAACCACCTTGCCAGATAAGACTAACAATTAGACAATGATGGGTGAGCTAAGGGAGGGTAGATGCCACCTCCTGACCACAACTGCTTATATGTCAATACCCTGTCCCTCTAGCTAAACTCTAATCTCAGTTCAGGACTTCAAGATGCAAGAGACTTGAAAGGGTCTCTGGATCTCTTTATCACTAGTTAATTGGATGCTTGCCTATAATTTTAGGAAATTAATTCATGATCATCATGTCAGGATTCAGGCAAACACGGCACTGGGCCTGTTGTTGAGTCCATACCAACTGATTCATCAGTAGTAGGTAGAGAGAGAGAGAGACGAGGCCTGATGTGGGAATGTAAACCTCAAAACCCACCCTCAGTGACATATATTATCCACAAAGGCTATATGCATTCCAGCATGGTCACACCTCCTAGTTTTCCAAACAGTTGCACTTCTTGGTAACTAAGTAAGTATTCAAGTACATGAGAGCCTGTTTTTCATTCCCTTTCATTAACTGTCACATTTCTCTAGAAGCCACCAACGGTCAGTAGTTTGTCATTTAGAGGTACAGACTTCTGAGCCATCCCCCATAGTCAAAGATGCACTGTAGGAGGGCTCGAGAGTCTAACTGGCAAACTCCTGACAGTTGGTGGCTTCTAGAGAAGTGTGAAAGTTAATGTGGATGGAAAACATACTGGCATATATTTGAGTGCTTAGTCACCAAGCATACTGGAATATGACCTGGCCTCATCTTACACAGGCCTTTGCCTGCAATCATGATGGCTCTGTATTTGTGAGAGTAATGAGTCTGTCATGTCTTGAGATCACAATTTCACTCTTGGCATCTGCAGCCTCAGACTCATAAAATATTTTTAAATGCTCCCTGCAATGGTACCCGAGTCTTGAAGAGAGGGCTACAAATATCCCATTGCACATACTCTCATTTTTTTTTCCAGGATGACCAGTTTTGAATGTCTTTTTTAAACATAATCTACTGCACCAAGGTCTCTGAGGAGGTCTGAGAACTGCACTAATCTGTAGTTATCGAGATATGAATGTAGAGTGAAGCTTGATACTTCATTCATTTAACAAAATAATAGTATGAGGTTCAATACTGGGGCCTTGGATCTCCATAACCATAAGTCCTCGACAAAGCTTACAGCAGCAGGCATGTGTTGCTTTCTATAGAGTAGACCTTAAATTCACTCTTAAGGAGCTGATTATTCCCAGAAAGTTTGTACCACTATTGCATTCATGGACATATCTTTCTAGGTTGTTCATTAATATAGTATGCAATATTCTTAGTTTGGTACGACGACTGATGATCCTCCCAGGAGCACACCATGTAGGCTAGAGCAAAAGATGAAATACTGGGACTAAACTGGGAACTAGGATTTAGGACTTTTTTGAAGTTAGAGATCATTACTGCAAGGCAAAGATTTCAGGCTACTATGGTGGCACTGCCTAAGGCTCATGATTTACACGCTACAGGATACGAAAACAGAAATATTGGGATGTATGTGGAATATCCAATAGACTAGGCCCTGGAAGAGAACACAGAAAGTTTGTGTATAGAGAGGGGTAGTATAGTCAACATCTAGTCCTGTGCCTGTGGATAGGGCAAGTACTAGTGGCACTCTAATTGTTCCTTATAGCACTGAAATTGGGGGTGTATGAGATTTGGGACCATGATGAAGCCTGAAGGCCTCTGCTCTGAAGTATAAGTTGTTTGTCTAGGCTGGGGTACTGGTATGGATTCAGCAGGATGTGCAAAACCATTTATGATGAGTATGTTAGGGATAATTAACAGTCCTGACTCTGGAGAGGTCATGGGGAATCTGAGTACAGAGTTGGGTTGTATAGGCAGCACACAGTGTTCTGTGGCTAAGTGTTGTAACAGGAACTTCATGCAGGAACCAAGATCTTACCTATAGCAAAGAAGAACATGAAGCAAAGGATTTCGGACATTGACAAAAGTTAGAAGTCACTACAAGGATGGGTGGTGGTGGTGCATGACTTTAATCATAGCACTTGGGAGGCAGAGGCAGGAGGATCTCTGTGAGTGTGAAGCCAACCTGGTCTACAGAGCTAGTGCAAAAATAGACTTCAAAGTTACGTAGAGAAGCCTTCTCTCGAATTAAAAATAGATAGATAGATAGACAGATAGGTAGATATAAGTAAGTCATTGCGAGGGAGAACAAGCACTATTCTAGGGATGCCACTAGATTGTCTGGACTCCACTAGTTTGGGAAAACCATTATCTCTGCAGAAGGGTGCATACCTCTATAGTCTTTGTAGTAGGATATGGAGAGTCTGCGCATGTGTGCAAGAACGTTTCGTGCAGAGGGAGCCTAGCTGTTCATACAGCATAGTAGAAGTTGTAGGGCCTAAGCTTGTCTGCACACATTCAATCCTGTAGATGCCTAAAGCTCGCAAATGGAAGGCAAATGTGGTTCTAGTAGGTCAGGCTGCATGTGGAAAAACAAGTATTCATGTTTGTGTTGGTTATTACTCACTAGGCTAAACCCTGGAGGCCGAGCATGTGGGATGTCTAGGGACGAAGATAGGTGGCTTAATCATTTAAATGTCACTTGTGATTGAATGAAGGTAGAATGGTTCAAGTTGAGAGTATGGAAGTTGGATATAGCACAAAGGAATAGGCTAGGAAAAGGTCAGTTGGAGGAACCAGAGTCTGCAGAAGCCTAGAGCCATCAAGTACAAGGAACTCATAGCCACACTAGTCATGGTCACTGGATGTTCGACCATTCTAGTTACGCCAGAAAATAAAATGTCAGATAGGGATGTAAACACCAGGCTCACCCAGGAGGAGACCACAGGAAGTCTGTGTATTTATTGGTGTATTTTATGTGTCACAAGGCTTTCTGAAAGTAGATGTGGGTAGACAGGGCTAGGGTACATCCCTATGGGAGCATAGATGTAGGCTACAGCCAAGGACAAAATGCTTGGCATAGGCTATGGCCAAGGAATGGGGACCTTGTTGAATTCTAGGGGTCATTACAGCAAGGCTAGGAGTCCAGACATCTGTGCCAAACTGCATGCAGCATGGGATTTATGTTTTGCATGACATGAAAACAGAAATATTGGGTTGTGTTTGGAGTTTCAGTAACTAGACTCTGGGGAGTGGATGGGAAGTTTGTGTATAGAGTGCCATGGTATAGTGAACATCTAGTCGTGTGGCCATAGATAGGACAACTATTGTAGAAAAACTAAATGTTAACTATAGCACATGAATAGATGGAGGGGCTGTGCTGGGGTGCGAGTTTTTACACCCTACTGAATCCTAGAGGCACCTGTTATGTGTTATAGGTTGTCTATGTAGGCTAAAGTACTGTGATCAATTCAGCAAGTTGTAGAAAATCATGTATGATGAGTACATTTGGTGTTAGTCTACAGGCTTGACTCTGGGGAGTACATGGGTATTCTGGGAAATATGGGTATTAAGTTGTGTTGTATAGGTAGCCTAGAGTGTCCTGTGTGTAAGTGTTGTTACAGGAGATTCATGCAGGACACTATATGTTGCATTCAGCCTAAGAGACCATGGTGGGACTAAGATGGAACAAAGGATTTGGAACCCTACCAACAGCTAGAAGTCACTACTATTGAAATCTAGGGATGACACTGGATGTTCCATCCAGTCTGGACTCCACTGGATTAGAAAAACAATGATAGGATGCAGAGCAGTGCTCTGAAATCTAGACGATGGAGGAGTATTCTGATAGTCTGGGGATAGAATGGTCATGTAGGGCAGCCACAACTCCTCTGGTTCTATGAGAGATTTATAGTCTTTGTGGGAATCTAGATGCTGTCAACAGCACAGAAAAAGTTGATGGGTCTAAGAATGCCGGAGATTGCTATGGAGGCAGCTGGAGAAGACCAGGACACTGGTTGTTGCAACTTGGGTAGATCAAGCCCTCTATGTACAAAGTACTGAGTGGGTAACTAAACTAAACAAGTTAAAACCTGGGAAGACATAGAAAATCTGAATAAGGAATAATGCTCTATACTGTACCTAAAGTGTCCCGTGGAAGTATTAGTGCTGGGTAAGTGCTAGCAAAGCCTAGATGTTCACGACAGAAAAGGAGGATTCCTGAGAATAGTCTGAGCTGAGTTATTTGGGACCATACTCCCGAGAAGACCCTTGAATCAAGAGGCAAACAGCCAGATTATGCAGGGGTGGTGGCTGTTAAACTCAAGCTAGATGCAGATGGATATGGAAAACAAGTATTGGTTGGTGGCTTATATAAGAAGCCAGTTCCTGGAGGAGAACATTAGGAATGTGGTAGAGTAGGGTGCTGCAGGTAACACAGAGGGTACTGTGGGTGGGTGAAGGTAGCAACTTGTCTGCTGCATGTATGTCGGCAATCGCACACGTGGAAGGCCAAGACATGGGATTTCCGAAATTATAGAAGCCAAGATATTGCTACTTAGATGATCAAACTAAATTTGTATAATGACTTTGGGAAAGAGGCTAGATCCAGATAGAGATAGAATATGAAATATCTGGTTGTGAGGGAGTGAGTACTTACCAGGCCATACCATGGTGGAGGACTCAGGAATACAGAATTTGGATTCGGGTAAGATAGTTAGCAAAATGAGTACTATATGTAGATTCAAGCAGCGCAGGTCCTTGTAGGACAATGTATGTTGGTTGGAGGACAGGAGTAGATGCTGGGATTCGGCCCTCACATTTGGAACTCTGTTGAATCCTGTGAGCATTACTACAACATGCAAGAATATCAGTGGCAAAAACTAGACTTGGACACTTGTAGTGACTTATGATCTGTTTGTTGGCATATGGGGAAACACTATCTGGTAAGGGAAATATTCTGGGCTTGGTCTTTGGGGAAGATATGGAAAGTCTGGATTGGAAATGGAGTTGTGAAAGCAGGGCAACTATTTCATGCATGGGTGTAGGTGTGTTAAATTCAGGGGAGCCTAACTGTTGACTATACCAAAGAAGGAGTTGCTGGACCTAGTCTTGGCTGAAGGCTTTGAAAACCTTCACAGGCCTAAAATTTGCAAATGCAAGGCACATGAGGCAGCAGTAAGTCAGACAGCAAGTGGAAAATCAAATATTCATTTGTGTGTAGTGGGTTACTCAATTGGCTAAAGTTGGGTCCTGGTGGTTGTGGGATGTCTGGTTATATAATGAAGTGGTTTAGGCATCGGAATCATCCTGCAGACGGATTCAGGTAGGATGGTTACTGTTGGGAATGTAGATGCTGGATACAGCACAAAAGAATGTGCTAGGACAAGGCCAGTTGGAGGGAAAGTGCCAGCAGAAGCTTAGAACTATCTATCAAAGCACGGTAGGACTAAGATGGAGCCTAGGGTATGGAACTCAGCAAACAGCTAAAAGTCACTGTAAGTGTGAGAAAACAGCTCTTTTAGAGTTCTCACTGGATGTTTCATCAGGTCTGGACTCTACTGGAGTAGGAAAAGAATTATCTGCTCGAAAGGTGCACTTACTTCTCTTGGCATTGTAGAAGGATTTGGACAGTCTTGGCATGCTGTGATATTATGTAGTCAGCCAGAGATCCTGTGGTTTGATGAGGTTGGGGTTGTCTCAGTGGGAATGTATATGTTGTCTACAGCACAGGAGGATTTGATGGGACTAGGAATCCTATATGCTATGAAAATGTTTTATTACCATTGGTTATTCAAGAAGATGCTTTGGGCAATCGATTAGTAGAATATAGCCAGGCAGGAAATCTGAACAGAGATATAGAGAGAAAGTAGGCAGAGTCAGGGAGATGCCATGTAGCTGCTGAAGGAGAAAACCAGCAGCTACCAGTGAGAGCCTTACTGGTATGGATCATAATGATACATATATATACAAAAGGGAATCCCACATCAATATGAGCTATGTTTGGAGGGATGTGGAAAAACAGTATTTGGAACAGGAAATATTCACTAGGTTCGAACTTTAGGAGGACACGATAACTTTTCATAAGGAGTGGGGTTATTCCATTAGCCAGTACAGGTATGATAAGTGTTGGGGAACTCTCAGTGTTGGCTGCAGAATAGTAGTAGCTGGTGGGATCATGCTGTGTTTTGAGATTTGTGTCCCTAAAACATGCCAAAAATCACTACTGCAGAGTGCAAGGGTCCATTCTTTGATGGGACAGGGACTATTCAATCTAGGATAAATTCCACTGAATATGGAAAACCAATTACAGAGTATGGATATCTTCACCTGGATAAATCCTGGAGGGGGACATAGGAAGTCTGGGTATGGTGTGAAGAGGTATGGGCAACTCTAAGACCCCTGTTGGTTTATCTAAATAGGATTATATCTGGCTGTAGCCCAGATGTTCTCTATAATATAGGAAAAATGTTCTAAATAGGCTGCAACATGTTGAAGCCTAAAATTCACTACTATAAGGCAAGGAGTCCAGACCAAGATTGAACATTTCTTATAGTTTCCAGGTTATACATAACAGAATGTTAAAAATCAAGTGTCTAATACTGTGTGATATTCTCAATAGGCTAGACACCAGAAGATAGGAGAACCCTGGTTATGGACTGGGCTTAGGTTGGTTGTAGAAAGCCTCCTTAGGTGAGTGAGTATATTAAAGGAGGCTGTATGCTCACCACAGTAAAAGAGATATTGAGGCTAGGCTGGGTCACCTGACTTGGGATAAGGTGGAAGCCTGGAGGCCTTGATTTGTTGCTACACAGCCAGACAAGATATGGACACTGGTTTGCGTATATTCATTAGGTACAGAGGAATGTGGAGATGCAAGTATTCGTGTGTGTGTGTGTGTGTGTGTATGTGTGTGTGAGTGTGTGTGTGTGTGTACGGTCAACAGGCTAAGCCATGGAGTAGGAATGTTATTTGGGAATGATTTTAGGGAAGACATTCAAGATACTAGCCAAAGATTGAGGCGGACATTTTGGACTAAACCATTGACAGGGATAGTATTGTTGAAGAATTTGGAGAAGCAAATGATCTGTCATGTGTTCTACCACAACAAAGGTAGATATGTAAAAAAGGTTGAGGTGGAAAATTTGCCTTGGAGTTATTAAACAAAGTCTCCATCTAAACCCAAACTCTCTTTGCCTTCTCAATATCTTCCCCCTATCATCAAAGTGTCAGGGGTGGTACAGTCCACTATTTGTTCCTTCCTTCCCCAGGCATTCTTGTGGGTCAGAACCAGGCTTTGTGATGTCAGAGCACAAGCTCACCTACTACTGTTCGAGACCTTGATGATGACTCAGGTCTGAGGGTGTGGCCTTCCCTACTCTGCCAGTTGTTCACAGCCCCTCGAGGGAGAAACAACACGCGCTCACGCGACTTGGTGATGGAGAGTCTAGCAAAGGAACCTAAGGAATCACTGTCCGACATGGACCTCCCAACATCCAGTATTGATGTTCCGATGGCAGCGAACGGGCCAGTCCTTATGGTGAAGACAAAGGCAGCTCTAAAGCAGTATCCACCTTACATGTTGTGCGGAAAGGTGAGTTGACGAACCCTACTGGAGCTCCCTCCTCTACTCATTTACTCTTACCTAAAGTCACTACCTCTCTCCTTCCTGGCATAAATCCCTTATCAATTCTCACCTCTTCCGACAAAGTGTCCTTCACATGCCTCTCCTGACTTCTCCCTCTATTAACTAATTCTTGTGTTCACCTCTTGCCATTCCAGGCACACAAGAAAAGCAAACACCGGAAGCACTCCTCAAAGAAGAGGAACAAGAGAAAGAGGGAGGCCAAAGAGGCAGCTGCCCTCAAACGGAAGAAAATGAAAGTGAAAGCTGTTACTGCAATGCCTGAACCTAAGGAGGAGGAGCCTGAAAAGGAAGCCGAGGTGCTCACTACTGGAGAAGCAAGCATGGTCGGAGCAGGCGATGAGGGGGAGAGCCAATAAGATGGCCATCATGAAGACGGGGAATGCCCAAATATGACAAAGAAAATTGCATTGGTATAAATTTCTTAAATTGAAAATAAATTCAATTTAGTTGAAAAGCTATGTGTCTTTTACAGTGACTAAAGGCGAAACCAGGAAAGTGAAGGAAAAATGATGGTTATAGGAGAAGAGAGGGAAGATGGGTGGGAGAATGGCAATGGAGAGATTTGTTCTTCACTAGGTTTGGGACAGTCATAGTGGGTTCATGGAAAGAGGGGGAGTTTGGGTTGGTAGAAGACAAGGGAGGGATTTGGGTCTACAAAGGTTTGGGCATTAATTGTTAGTGCATAAAAGAGTCGAGTTTGTGTGGGAAGAAGACAAGAGAGGGATTAGGGTCTCCAAAATTTTGTGGCTTTAACGGTGAGAGCATGGAAAGAGAGGGAGTTTTGGTGGGTAGGAGACAAGGGAGGGATTTGTGTCTCCAAAGGTTTGGGCATCAATGGTGGGTGCATGGAAGACGGGGAGTTTGGGTGGGAAGAAGACAAGGGAGGGATTTGGGTCTCCAAAGTTTTGGGGCAGTAATGGTAAGGGCATGAAAAGAAAGGGAGTTTGGGTGGGAAGATGACAAGGGAGGGATTTGGGTCTCCAAAGAATTGGTCATCAATGGTGGGTGCATGGAAGAGGGGGAGTTAGAGTGGATAGAAGACAAGGAAGTGATTTGTGTCTCCAAAGGATTTGGGCAGTAATGGTGAGTGCATGAAAAGAAAGGGAACTTGGGTTGGTAGAAGACAAGGGAGGGATTTGTGTCTCCAAAGGTTTGGGCATCACTTGTGGGTGCATGGAAGAAAGGGAGTTTGGGTGTGTAGGAGACAAGGGAGGGATTTGTGTTTTTAAAGGTTTGGGCATCAATGATGGGTGCATGGAAGAGGGGGAGTTTGGGTGGGAAGAAGACAAGGGAGGGATTTTTGTCTCCAAACGTTTGGGCAACATTGGTGGGTGCCTGGATGAGGGGGATTTTGGGGCAGTAATGGTGAGTGCATGAAAAGAAAGGGAGCATGGGTGGGTAGAATACAAGGGAGGGATTTGGGTCTCCAAAGGTTTGGGCATCAATGGTGGGTGCATGAAAGTGGGGATGTTTGGGTTGGAAGAAGACAAGGGTGGGATTTGGGTCTCCAAAGGTTTGGGCAACAATGGTGGGTGCATGGAAGAGGGTGAGTTCGGGTGGGAAGAAGACAAGGGAGGGATTTGAGTTTCCATATGTTTGGAGCAGTAATGGTGAGTGCATGGAAAGAGAGGGAGTTTGGGTGGGAAGAAGACACGGGAGGGATTTGGGTCTCCAAAGGTTTGGGAAACAATGGTGGGTGCATGGAAAGAGAGGGAGTTTGGGTGGGTAGAAGACAAGGGAGGGATTTGGGTCTCCAAAATTTTGGGGCACTAATGGTGAGAGCTTGGAAAGAGTGGGAATATGGGTGGGTAATGCCAGGGAAGGGAGTTGGATCTCATATACTTTGGAGAGTGTAATGATGGGTAAATGATAAGAGACATTTGGGTGGGTACTTGACAAGGGAAGGATTTGATTCTCAAATACTCAGGTGGCAGAAATCATGAGTATCTATTAAGGGAGGAGTTTGGGTTATTATATGAAGGGTGTGATTAGGGTCTCAGAAAGATGGGGTCAGAAATGGTGGATATATAGCAACAGAGGGAGTATGCTGGGTAAATGACAAGGGAGGGATTTGGGTCTTATACACTTTAGGGGCAGCAATGGTGAGTATGTAGCAAGAGAAATACTTTGGATGGGCATACGACAATGGAGAGATTAGGGTCTCACAAAGCTGGTGGCAAAATGATGGGTATATGCCCAGAGAGTAGTTTGGGTAGCTGTATGACCAGGGGGTGTTTGGGTCTCTTAAGGTTGTGGCAGAAATAATTGGTATATTTCATGAAACAGAGTTTGGGTGGGTATATGTCAAGAGAGGGGGTTTTGTTGGGCTTATAAACATGGATATATTTGGGTCTGACATGTTTGGGGGAAGAAATGGTGGTTACATCACAAGACAGGAAATTGTGTGGTTACATGAAAATAGAAGAATTTTCAGTGGGCATATGGCAAGAGAAGGATTTGGGTCACAGCAGGATGGGGGCAGACATGGTGGATATATGGCTAGCGAGGGAGTTTGGGTGAGTACATGACATGGGGCAGATTGGGCTATCACAACGTTTGGGGGAAGAAATGGTGGAAACATTATAAGAGAGAGTATTAGGTTTGGTGTATGGCTAAGGAGGAATGAGTGTCTTGGAAGGATGGGTCCAGAAATAGTGGGTACATGGCGAGAGAGGGAGTTCACTTGGTTGAATGAAAGGGAGAGATTTGTGTCTGATAAGGTTTTAGGGAAGAAATATTGGCTATATGGCAAGAGAGGTAGTGTGGATAGGCAGATGGCAAAGGAGGGATGTGGTCTCATAAGGATGAAGGCAGCAACAGTGGGGAGAGAGAGAGAGAGAGAGAGAGAGAGAGAGAGAGAGAGAGAGAGAGAGATTGGGTTGGTATATGATATGGGAGAGATTATGGTTTTTCAAAGTTTGATGGCAGAAAAACAATTTTCATGAATTTACGATAAAGATGGATTTGATTGCGTGTATTGTATGAACCACACCTTGAACTCAAATTTCAAGTTGAGGCCTAGAAAATTGATTTAGGTGGGTATATGACACAGAAGACTCTTTGGTGTTGAAGATGGAAAATCTGACATTTTGTATACTATAGGGATAGAGGCCAGAAAAGGAATATGGTTTGATATATAAAAAGAAGAAAATTTGGGTTAGCATATGACAAAGAAGGGACTTTGGTTCCCACAGATTTGAGGGTCATACCACACATGCACTGTAAGACCCATAGAGGTAATTATGGAGCATTGAATCCAAATTGCTACATTTATCTAATCTCATAGATACGGATGAAGAAGACTGTGCTCCACCATCCATGTATTTTGCAAGATCCGGGCAAAACCTCACAGTATGAATGTCTCAACCTATCTGAGGTGAAGTGTGTGAGTGACAGTTATCCCCACAAATAGCTGTTATGTTTCCTGTTTGGCAACTTTTTTTGAATGTTGGTTTTATACCTCACCATCCAATGTAAGTAAGGAAATCTCCCCAGGAGCAATAATCACCCAGAAAACTCAAATCTACTGATCACATCTCAGTGAAAGGAATGGTAATTTGAAGTGACAGGTTTACCCTTGGTTATCCTTTATAAAAGATTTGTGTTTTAATAGGGCTTTTAGGATGGGCTGCTTACATAACAGGCCTAGCAGAAATGAGGATATACTAATGAGACAATTGTGTAGCTTGATCTATCAGAACAGTCAAATCATTGACGTCAACGTAATGAGTATTTCTACAGAAATCTCATGCCAGGTAAAGCAATGTTCTCTACCCAAAGGAAAACCTTGTTTCCTTAAAGAGATTTCACACAATTCCTACTATCAAACCACCTTGCCAGATAAGACTAACAATTAGACAATGATGGGTGAGCTAAGGGAGGGTAGATGCCACCTCCTGACCACAACTGCTTATATGTCAATACCCTGTCCCTCTAGCTAAACTCTAATCTCAGTTCAGGACTTCAAGATGCAAGGGACTTGAAAGGGTCTCTGGATCTCTTTATCACTAGTTAATTGGATGCTTGCCTATAATTTTAGGAAATTAATTCATGATCATCATGTCAGGATTCAGGCAAACACGGCACTGGGCCTGTTGTTGAGTCCATACCAACTGATTCATCAGTAGTAGGTAGAGAGAGAGAGAGACGAGGCCTGATGTGGGAATGTAAACCTCAAAACCCACCCTCAGTGACATATATTATCCACAAAGTAGTTTGTCAGTTAGAGGTACAGACTTCTGAGCCATCCCCCATAGTCAAAGATGCACTGTAGGATGGCTCGAGAGTCTAATTGGCAAACTCCTGACAGTTGGTGGCTTCTAGAGAAGTGTGAGAGTTAATGTGGATGGAAACCATACTGACATATATTTGAGTGCTTAGTCACCAAGCATACTGGAATATGACCTGGCCTCATCTTACACAGGCCTTTGCATGCAATCACGATGGCTCTGTATTTGTGAGAGCAATGACTCTGTCATGTCTTGAGATCACAATTTCACTCTTGGCATCTGCAGCCTCAGACTCATAAAATCTTTTTAAATGCTCCCTGCAATGGTACCTGAGTCTTGAAGAGAGGGCTACAAATATCCCATTGCACATACTCTCATTTTTTTTCCAGGATGACCAGTTTTGAATGTCTTTTTTAAACATAATCTACTGCACCAAGGTCTCTGAGGAGGTCTGAGAACTGCACTAATCTGTAGTTATCGAGATATGAATGTAGAGTGAAGCTTGATACTTCATTCATTTAACAAAATAATAGTATGAGGTTCAATACTGGGGCCTTGGATCTCCATAACCATATGTTCTCGACAAAGCTTACAGCAGCAGGCATGTGTTGCTTTCTATAGAGTAGACCTTAAATTCACTCTTAAGGAGCTGATTATTCCCAGAAAGTTTGTACCACTATTGCATTCATGGACATATCTTTCTAGGTTGTTCATTAATATAGTATGCAATATTCTTAGTTTGGTACGACGACTGATGATCCTCCCAGGAGCACACCATGTAGGCTAGAGCAAAGGATGAAATACTGGGACTAAAGTGGGAACTAGGATTTAGGACTTTGTTGAAGTTAGAGATCATTACCGCAAGGCAAAGATTTCAGGCTACTATGGTGGCACTGCCTAAGGCTCATGATATACACGCTACAGGATATGAAAACAGAAATATTGGGATGTATGTAGAATATCCAATAGACTAGGCCCTGGAAGAGAACACAGAAAGTTTGTGTATAGAGAGGGGTAGTATAGTCAACATCTAGTCCTGTGCCTGTGGATAGGGCAAGTACTAGTGGCACTCAAATTTTTCCTTATAGCACTGAAATTGGGGGTGTATGAGATTTGGGACCATGATGAAGCCTGAAGGCCTCTGCTCTGAAGTATAAGTTGTTTGTCTAGGCTGGGGTACTGGTATAGATTCAGCAGGATGTGCAAAAACATTTATGATGAGTACGTTAGGGATAATTAACAGGCCTGACTCTGGAGAGGTCATGGGGAATCTGAGTACAGAGTTGGGTTGTATAGGCAGCACACAGTGTTCTGTGGCTAAGTGTTGTAACAGGAACTTCATGCAGGAACCAAGATCTTACCTATAGCAAAGAAGAACATGAAGCAAAGGATTTCGGACATTGACAAAAGTTAGAAGTCACTACAAGGATGGGTGGTGGTGGTGCATGACTTTAATCATAGCACTTGGGAGGCAGAGGCAGGAGGATCTCTGTGAGTGTGAAGCCAACCTGGTCTACAGAGCTAGTGCAAAAACAGACTTCAAAGTTACGTAGAGAAGCCTTCTCTCGAATTAAAAATAGATAGATAGATAGACAGATAGGTAGATATACGTAAGTCATTGAGAGGGAGAACAAGCAATATTCTAGGGATGCCACTAGATTGTCTGGACTCCACTAGTTTGGGAAAACAATTATCTCTGCAGAAGGGTGCATACCTCTATAGTCTTTGTAGGAGGATATGGACAGTCTGCGCATGTGTGCAAGAACGTTTCGTGCAGAGGGAGCCTAGCTGTTCACTAAAGCATAGTAGAAGTTGCTGGGCCTAAGCTTGTCTGCACACATTCAAACCTGTAGATGCCTAAAGCTCGCAAATGGAAGGCAAATGTGGTTCTAGTAGGTCAGGCTGCATGTGGAAAAACAAGTATTCATGTTTGTGTTGGTTATAACTCACTAGGCTAAACCCTGGAGGCCGAGCATGTGGGATGTCTAGGGACAAAGATAGGTGGCTTAATCATTTAAATGTCACTTGTGATTGAATGAAGGTAGAATGGTTCAAGTTGAGAGTATGGAAGTTGGATATAGCACAAAGGAATAGGCTAGGACAAGGTCAGTTGGAGGAACCAGAGTCTGCAGAAGCCTAGAGCCATCAAGTACAAGGAACTCATAGCCACACTAGTCATGGTCACTGGATGTTCGACCATTCTAGTTACGCCAGAAAATAAAATGTCAGATAGGGATGTAAACACCAGGCTCACCCAGGAGGAGACCACAGGAAGTCTGTGTATTTATTGGTGTATTTTATGTGTCACAAGGCTTTCTGAAAGTAGATGTGGGTAGACAGGGCTAGGGTACATCCCTATGGGAGCATAGATGTAGGCTACAGCCAAGGACAAAATGCTTGGCATAGGCTAGGGCCAAGGAATGGGGACCTTGTTGAATTCTAGGGGTCATTACAGCAAGGCTAGGAGTCCAGACATCTGTGCCAAACTGCATGCAGCATGGGATTTATGTTTTGCATGACATGAAAACAGAAATATTGGGTTGTGTTTGGAGTTTCAGGAACTAGACTCTGGGGAGTGGATGGGAAGTTTGTGTATAGAGTGCCAAGGTATAGTGAACATCTAGTCCTGTGGCCATAGATAGGACAACTATTGTAGAAAAACTAAATGTTAACTATAGCACATGAATAGATGGAGGGGCTGTGCTGGGGTGTGAGATTTTACACCCTACTGAATCCTAGAGGCACCTGTTATGTGTTATAGTTTGTCTATGTAGGCTAAAGTACTGTGATCAATTCAGCAAGTTGTAGAAAATCATGTATGATGAGTACATTTGGTGTTAGTCTACAGGCTTGACTCTGGGGAGTACATGGGTATTCTGGGAAATCTGGGTATTAAGTTGTGTTGTATAGGTAGCCTAGAGTGTCCTGTGTGTAAGTGTTGTTACAGGAGATTCATGCAGGACACTATATGTTGCATTCAGCCTAAGAGACCATGGTGGGACTAAGATGGAACAAAGGATTTGGAACCCTACCAACAGCTAGAAGTCACTACTATTGAAATCTAGGGATGACACTGGATGTTCCATCCAGTCTGGACTCCACTGGATTAGAAAAACAATGATAGGATGCAGAGCAGTGCTCTGAAATCTAGACGATGGAGGAGTATTCTGATAGTCTGGGGATAGAATGGTCATGTAGGGCAGCCACAACTCCTCTGGTTCTATGAGAGATTGATAGTCTTTGTGGGAATCTAGATGCTGTCAACAGCACAGAAAAAGTTGATGGGTCTAAGAATGCCGGAGATTGCTATGGAGGCAGCTGGAGAAGACAAGGACACTGGTTGTTGCAACTTGGGTAGATCAAGCCCTCTATGTACAAAGTACTGAGTGGGTAACTAAACTAAACAAGTTAAAACCTGGGAAGACATAGAAAATCTGAATAAGGAATAATGCTCTATATTGTACCTAAAGTGTCCCGTGGATGTACTAGTGCAGGGTAAGTGCTAGCAAAGCCTAGACGTTCACGACAGAAAAGGAGGATTCCTGAGAATAGTCTGATCTGAGTTATTTGGGACCATACTCCCGATTAGACCCTTGAATCAAGAGGCAAACAGCCAGATTATGCAGGGGTGCTGGCTGTTAAACTCAAGCTAGATGCAGATGGATATGGAAAACAAGTATTGGTTGGTGGCATATATAAGAAGCCAGTTCCTGGAGGAGAACATTAGGAATGTGGTAGAGTAGGGTGCTGCAGGTAACACAGAGGGTACTGTGGGTGGGTGAAGGTAGCAACTTGTCTGCTGCATGTATGTTGGCAATCGCACACGTGGAAGGCCAAGACATGGGATTTCCGAAATTATAGAAGCCTAGATATTGCTACTTAGGTGATCAAACTAAATTTGTATAATGACTTTGGGAAAGAGGCTAGATCCAGGTAGAGATAGAATATGAAATATCTGGTTGTGAGGGAGTGAGTACTTACCAGGCCATACCATGGTGGAGGACTCAGGAATACAGAATTTGGATTCGGGTAAGATAGTTAGCAAAATGAGTACTATATGTAGATTCAAGCAGCGCAGGTCCTTGTAGGACAATGTATGTTGGTTGAAGGACAGGAGTAGATGCTGGGATTCGGCCCTCGCATTTGGAACTCTGTTGAATCCTGTGAGCATTACTACAACATGCAAGAATATCAGTGGCAAAAACTAGACTTGGACACTTGTAGTGACTTATGATCTGTTTGTTGGCATATGGGGAAACGCTATCTGTTAGGGGAAATATTCTGGGCTTGGTCTTTGGGGAAGATATGGAATGTCTGGATTGGAAATGGAGTTGTGAAAGCAGGGCAACTATTTCATGCATGGGTGTAGGTGTGTTAAATTCAGGGGAGCCTAACTGTTGACTATACCAAAGAAGGAGTTGCTGGACCTAGTCTTGGCTGAAGGCTTTGAAAACCTTCACAGGCCTAAAATTTGCAAATGCAAGGCACATGAGGCAGCTGTAAGTCAGACAGCAAGTGGAAAATCAAATATTCACTTGTGTGTAGTGGGTTACTCAATTGGCTAAAGTTGGGTCCTGGTGGTTGTGGGATGTCTGGTTATATAATGAAGTGGTTTAGGCATCGGAATCATCCTGCAGATGGATTCAGGTAGGATGGTTACTGTTGGGAATGTAGATGCTGGATACAGCACAAAAGAATGTGCTAGGACAAGGCCAGTTGGAGGGAAAGTGCCAGCAGAAGCTTAGAACTATCTATCAAAGCACGGTAGGACTAAGATGGAGCCTAGGGTTTGGAACTCAGCAAACAGCTAAAAGTCACTATAAGTGTGAGAAAACAGCTCTTTTAGAGTTCTCACTGGATGTTTCATCAGGTCTGGACTCTACTGGAGTAGGAAAAGAATTATCTGCTCGAAAGGTGCACTTACTTCTCTTGGCATTGTAGAAGGATTTGGACAGTCTTGGCATGCTGTGATATTATGTAGTCAGCCAGAGATCCTGTGGTTTGATGAGGTTGGGGTTGTCTCAGTGGGAATGTATATGTTGTCTACAGCACAGGAGGATTTGATGGGACTAGGAATCCTATATGCTATGAATATGTTTTATTACCATTGGTTATTCAAGAAGATGCTTTGGGCAATCGATTAGTAGAATATAGCCAAGCAGGAAATCTGAACAGAGATATAGAGAAAAAGTAGGCAGAGTCAGGGAGATGCCATGTAGCTGCTGAAGGAGAAAACCAGCAGCTACCAGTGAGAGCCTTACTGGTATGGATCATAATGATACATAGATATACAAAAGGGAATCCCACATCAATATGAGCTATGTTTGGAGGGATGTGGAAAAACAGTATTTGGAACAGGAAATATTCACTAGGTTCGAACTTTAGGAGGACACGATAACTTTTCATAAGGAGTGGGGTTATTCCATTAGCCAGTACAGGTATGATAAGTGTTGGGGAACTCTCAGTGTTGGCTACAGAATAGTAGTAGCTGGTGGGATCATGCTGTGTTTTGAGATTTGTGTCCCTAAAACATGCCAAAAATCACTACTGCAGAGTGCAAGAGTCCATTCTTTGATGGGACAGGGACTATTCAATCTAGGATAAATTCCACTGAATATGGAAAACCAATTACAGAGTATGGATATCTTCACCTGGATAAATCCTGGAGGGGGACATAGGACGTCTGGGTATGGTGTGAAGAGGTATGGGCAACTCTAAGACCCCTGTTGGTTTATCTAAATAGGATTATATCTGGCTGTAGCCCAGATGTTCTCTATAATATAGGAAAAATGTTCTAAATAGGCTGCAACATGTTGAAGCCTAAAATTCACTACTATAAGGCAAGGAGTCCAGACCAAGATTGAACATTTCTTATGGTTTCCAGGTTATACATAACAGAATGTTAAAAATCAAGTGTCTAATACTGTGTGATATTCTCAATAGGCTAGACACCAGAAGATAGGAGAACCCTGGTTATGGACTGGGCTTATGTTGGTTGTAGAAAGCCTCCTTAGGTGAGTGAGTATATTAAAGGAGGCTGTATGCTCACCACAGTAAAAGAGATATTGAGGCTAGGCTGGGTCACCTGACTTGGGATAAGGTGGAAGCCTGGAGGCCATGATTTGTTGCTACACAGCCAGACAAGATATGGACACTGGTTTGCGTATATTCATTAGGTACAGAGGAATGTGGAGATGCAAGTATTCGTGTGTGTGTGTGTGTGTGTGTGTGTGTGTATGTGTGTGTGAGTGTGTGTGTGTGTACGGTCAACAGGCTAAGCCATGGAGTAGGAATGATATTTGGGAATGATTTTAGGGAAGACATTCAAGATACTAGCCAAAGATTGAGGCGGACATTTTGGACTAAAACATTGACAGGGATAGCATTGATGAAGAATTTGGAGAAGCAAATGATCTGTCATGTGTTCTACCACAACAAAGGTAGATATGTAAAAAAGGTTGAGGTGGAAAATTTGCCTTAGAGTTATTAAACAAAGTCTCCATCTAAACCCAAACTCTCTTTGCCTTCTCAATATCTTCCCCCTATCATCAAAGTGTCAGGAGTGGTACAGTCCACTATTTGTTCCTTCCTTCCCCAGGCATTCTTGTGGGTCAGAACCAGGCTTTGTGATGTCAGAGCACAAGCTCACCTACTATTGGTCGAGACCTTGATGATGACTCAGGTCTGAGGGTGTGGCCTTCCCTACTCTGCCAGTTGTTCACAGCCCCTCGAGGGAGAAACAACACGCGCTCACGCGACTTGGTGATGGAGAGTCTAGCAAAGGAACCTAAGGAATCACTGTCCGACATGGACCACCCAACATCCAGTAGTGATGTTCCGATGGCAGCGAACGGGCCAGTCCTTATGGTGAAGACAAAGGCAGCTCTAAAGCAGTATCCACCTTACATGTCGTGCGGAAAGGTGAGTTGACAAACCCTACTGGAGCTCAGTCCTCTACCCATTTACTCTTACCTAAAGTCACTACCTCTCTCCTTCCTTGAATAAATCCCTTATCAATTCTCACCTCTTCCGACAAAGTGTCCTTCACATGGCTCTCCTGACTTCTCCCTCTATTAACTTATTCTTGTTTTCACCTCTTGCCATTCCAGGCACACAAGAAAAGCAAACACCGGAAGCACTCCTCAAAGAAGAGGAACAAGAGAAAGAGGGAGGCCAAAGAGGCAACTGCCCTCAAACGGAAGAAAATCAAAGTGAAAGCTGTTACTGCAATGCCTGAACCTAAGGAGGAGGAGCCTGAAAAGGAAGCCGAGGTGCACACTACTGGAGAAGCAAGCGTGGTCGCAGCAGCCGATGAGGGGGAGAGCCAATAAGATGGCTATCATGAAGACGGGGAATGCCCAAATATGACAAAGAAAATTGCATTCGTATAAATTTCTTAAATTGAAAATAAATTCAATTTAGTTGAAAAGCTATGTGTCTTTTACAGTGACTAAAGGCGAAACCAGGAAAGGGAAGGAAAAATGATGGTTATAGGAGAAGAGAGGGAAGATGGGTGGGTGAATGGCAATGGAGAGATTTGTTCTTCACTAGGTTTGGGACAGTCATAATGGGTTCATGGAAAGAGGGGGAGTTTGGGTTGGTAGAAGACAAGGGAGGGATTTGGGTCTACAAAGGTTTGGGCATTAATTGTGGGTGCATAAAAGAGGCGAGTTTGTGTGGGAAGAAGACAAGGGAGGGATTAGGGTCTCCAAAATTTTGTGGCTTTAACGGTGAGAGCATGGAAAGAGAGGGAGTTTTGGTGGGTAGGAGACAAGGGAGGGATTTGTGTCTCCAAAGGTTTGGGCATCAATGGTGGGTGCATGGAAGACGGGGAGTTTGGGTGGGAAGAAGACAAGGGAGGGATTTGGGTCTCCAAAGTTTTGGGGCAGTAATGGTGAGGGCATGAAAAGAAAGGGAGTTTGGGTGGGAAGATGACAAGGGAGGGATTTGGGTCTCCAAGGAATTGGTCATCAATGGTGGGTGCATGGAAGAGGGGGAGTTAGGGTGGATAGAAGACAAGGAAGGGATTTGTGTCTCCAAAGGATTTGGGCAGTAATGGTGAGTGCATGAAAAGAAAGGGAACTTGGGTTGGTAAGAGACAAGGGAGGGATTTGTGTCTCCAAAGGTTTGGGCATCACTTGTGGGTGCATGGAAGAAAGGGAGTTTGGGTGTGTTGGAGACAAGGGAGGGATTTGTGTTTTTAAAGGTTTGGGCATCAATGATGGGTGCATGGAAGAGGGGGAGTTTGGGTGGGAAGAAGACAAGGGAGGGATTTTTGTCTCCAAACGTTTGGGCATCATTGGTGGGTGCCTGGATGAGGGGGATTTTGGGGCAGTAATGGTGACTGCATGAAAAGAAAGGGAGCATGGGTGGGTAGAAGACAAGGGAGGGATTTGGGTCTCCAAAGGTTTGGGCATCAATGGTGGGTGCATGAAAGTGGGGATGTTTGGGTTGGAAGAAGACAAGGGTGGGATTTGGGTCTCCAAAGGTTTGGGCAACAATGGTGGGTGCATGGAAGAGGGGGAGTTCGGGTGGGAAGAAGACAAGTTTGGGATTTGGGTCTCCAAAATGTTGCGAAACAATGGTGCGTTCATGGAAGAACTGGAGTGTGGGTGGGAAGAAGACAAGGGAGGGATTTGGGTCTCCATATGTTTGGAGCAGTAATGGTGAGTGCATGGAAAGAGAGGGAGTTTGGGTGGGTAGAAGACACGGGAGGAATTCGGGTCTCCAAAGGTTTGGGCATCAATTGTGGGTGCATGGAAGAGAGGGAGTTTGGGTGGGTAGGAAAAATGGGAGGGATTTGTGTCTCCAAAAGTTTGGGCATCAATGGTGGGTGCCTTGAAGAGGGGGATTTTGTGTGGGTAGAAGACAAGGGAGGGGTTTGTGTCTCCAAAATTTTGGAGCAGTAATGGTGAGAGCTTGGAAAGAGTGGGAATATGGGTGGGTAATGCCAGGGAAGGGAGTTGGATCTCATATACTTTGGAGAGTGTAATGATCGGTAAATGATAAGAGACATTTGGGTGGGTACATGACAAGGGAAGGATTTGATTCTCAAATACTCAGGTGGCAGAAATCATGAGTATCTGTTAAGAGAGGAGTTTGGGTTATTATATGAAGGGTGGGATTAGGGTTTCAGAAAGATGGGGTCAGAAATGGTGGATATATAGCAACAGAGGGAGTATGCTGGGTAAATGACAAGGGAGTGATTTGGGTCTTATACACTTTAGGTGCAGCAATGGTGAGTATGTAGCAATAGAAATACTTTGGATGGGCATACGACAATGGAGAGATTAGGGTCTCACAAAGCTGGTGGCAAAATGATGGGTATATGCCCAGAGAGGAGTTTGGGTAGCTGTATGACCAGTGGGTGTTTGGGTCTCTTAAGGTTTGGGGCAGAAATAATTGGTATATTTCATGAAACAGAGTTTGGGTGGGTATATGTCAAGAGAGGGGGTTTTGTTGGGCTTATAAACATGGATATATTTGGGTCTGACATGTTTGGGGGAAGAAATGGTGGTTACATCACAAGACAGGAAATTGTGTGGTTACATGAAAATAGAAGAATTTTCAGTGGGCATATGGCAAGAGAAGGATTTGGGTCACAGCAGGATGGGGGCAGACATGGTGGATATATGGCTAGCGAGGGAGTTTGGGTGAGTACATGACATGGGGCAGATTGGGCCATCACAACGTTTGGGGGAAGAAATGGTGGAAACATTATAAGAGAGAGTATTAGGTTTGGTGTATGGCTAAGGAGGAATGAGTGTCTTGGAAGGATGGGTCCAGAAATAGTGGGTACATGGCAAGAGAGGGAGTTCACTTGGTTGAATGAAAGGGAGAGATTTGTGTCTGATAAGGTTTTAGGGAAGAAATATTGGCTATATGGCAAGAGAGGTAGTGTGAATAGGCAGATGACAAAGGAGGGATGTGGTCTCATAAGGATGAAGGCAGCAACAGTGTGGAGAGAGAGAGAGAGAGAGAGAGAGAGAGAGAGAGAGAGATTGGGTTGGTATATGATATGGGAGAGATTATGGTTTTTCAAAGTTTGATGGCAGATAAACAATTTTCATGAATTTACGATAAAGATGGATTTGATTGCGTGTATTGTATGAACCACACCTTGAACTCAAATTTCAAGTTGAGGCCTAGAAAATTGATTTAGGTGGGTATATGACACAGAAGACTCTTTGGTGTTGAAGATGGCAAATCTGACATTTTGTATACTATAGTAATAGAGGCCAGAAATGGAATATGGTTTGATATATAAAAAGAAGAAAATTTGGGTTAGCATATGACAAAGAAGGGACTTTGGTTCCCACAGATTTGAGGGTCATACCACACATGCACTGTAAGACTCATAGTGGTAATTATGGAGCATTGAATCCAAATTGCTACATTTATCTAATCTCATAGATACGGATGAAGAAGACTGTGCTCCACCATCCATGTATTTTGCAAGATCCGGGCAAAACTTCACAGTATGAATGTCTCAACCTATCTGAGGTGAAGTGTGTGAGTGACAGTTATTCCCACAAATAGCTGTTATGTTTCCTGTTTGGCAACTTTTTTTGAATGTTGGTTTTATACCTCACCATCCAATGTAAGTAAGGAAATCTCCCCAGGAGCAATAATCACCCAGCAAACTCAAATCTACTGATCACATCTCAGTGAAAGGAATGGTAATTTGAAGTGACAGGTTTACCCTTGGTTATCCTTTATAAAAAATTTGTGTTTTAATAGGGCTTTTAGAATGGGCTGCTTACATAACAGGCCTAGCAGAAATGAGGATATACTAATGAGACAATTGTGTAGCTTGATCTATCAGAACAGTCAAATCATTGACGTCAACGTAATGAGTATTTCTACAGAAATCTCATGCCATGTAAAGCAATGTTCTCTACCCAAAGGAAAACCTTGTCTCCTTAAAGAGATTTCACACAATTCCTACTATCAAACCACCTTGCCATATAAGACTAACAATTAGACAATGATGGGTGAGCTAAGGGAGGGTAGATGCCACCTCCTGACCACAACTGCTTATATGTCAATACCCTGTCCCTCTAGCTAAACTCTAATCTCAGTTCAGGACTTCAAGATGCAAGAGACTTGAAAGGGTCTCTGGATCTCTTTATCACTAGTTAATTGGATGCTTGCCTATAATTTTAGGAAATTAATTCATGATCATCATGTCAGGATTCAGGCAAACACGGCACTGGGCCTGTTGTTGAGTCCATACCAACTGATTCATCAGTAGTAGGTAGAGAGAGAGAGAGACGAGGCCTGATGTGGGAATGTAAACCTCAAAACCCACCCTCAGTGACATATATTATCCACAGAGGCTATATGCATTCCAGCATGGTCACACCTCCTAATTTCCCAAACAGTTGCACTTCTTGGTAACTAAGTAAGTATTCAAGTACATGAGAGCCTGTTTTTCATTCCCTTTCATTAACTGTCACATTTCTCTAGAAGCCACCAACTGTCAGTAGTTTGTCAGTTAGAGGTACAGACTTCTGAGCCATCCCCCATAGTCAAAGATGCACTGTAGGAGGGCTCCAGAGTCTAACTGGCAAACTCCTGACAGTTGGTGGCTTCTAGAGAAGTGTGAGTGTTAATGTGGATGGAAACCATACTGGCATATATTTGAGTGCTTAGTCACCAAGCATACTGGAATATGACCTGGCCTCATCTTACACAGGCCTTTGCATGCAATCACGACGGCTCTGTATTTGTGAGAGCAATGACTCTGTCATGTCTTGAGATCACAATTTCACTCTTGGGATCTGCAGCCTCAGACTCATAAAATCTTTTTAAATGCTCCCTGCAATGGTACCTGAGTCTTGAAGAGAGGGCTACAAATATCCCATTGCACATACTCTCATTTTTTTTCCAGGATGACCAGTTTTGAATGTCTTTTTTAAACATAATCTACTGCACCAAGGTCTCTGAGGAGGTCAGAGAACTGCACTTATCTGTAGTTATCGAGGTATGAATGTAGAGTGAAGCTTGATACTTCATTCATTTAACAAAATAATAGTATGAGGTTCAATACTGGGGCCTTGGAACTCCATAACCATGTGTTCTCGACAAAGCTTACAGCAGCAGGCATGTGTTGCTTTCTGTAGAGTAGACCTTAAATTCACTCTTAAGGAGCTGATTATTCCCAGAAAGTTTGTAGCACTATTGCATTCATGGACATATCTTTCTAGGTTGTTCATTAATATAGTATGCAATATTCTTAGTTTGGTACGACGACTGATGATCCTCCCAGGAGCACACCATGTAGGCTAGAGCAAATGATGAAATACTGGGACTAAACTGGGAACTAGGATTTAGGACTTTGTTGAAGTTAGAGATCATTACTGCAAGGCAAAGATTTCAGGCTACTATGGTGGCACTGCCTAAGGCTCATGATTTACACGCTACAGGATATGAAAACAGAAATATTGGGATGTATGTGGAATATCCAATAGACTAGGCCCTGGAAGAGAACACAGAAAGTTTGTGTATAGAGAGGGGTAGTATAGTCAACATCTAGTCCTGTGCCTGTGGATAGGGCAAGTACTAGTGGCACTCTAATTGTTCCTTATAGCACTGAAATTGGGGGTGTATGAGATTTGGGACCATGATGAAGCCTGAAGGCCTCTGCTCTGAAGTATAAGTTGTTTGTCTAGGCTGGGGTACTGGTATAGATTCAGCAGGATGTGCAAAACCATTTATGATGAGTATGTTAGGGATAATTAACAGGCCTGACTCTGGAGAGGTCATGGGGAATCTGAGTACAGAGTTGGGTTGTATAGGCAGCACACAGTGTTCTGTGGCTAAGTGTTGTAACAGGAACTTCATGCAGGAACCAAGATCTTACCTATAGCAAAGAAGAACATGAAGCAAAGGATTTCGGACATTGACAAAAGTTAGAAGTCACTACAAGGATGGGTGGTGGTGGTGCATGACTTTAATCATAGCACTTGGGAGGCAGAGGCAGGAGGATCTCTGTGAGTGTGAAGCCAACCTGGTCTACAGAGCTAGTGCAAAAATAGACTTCAAAGTTACGTAGAGAAGCCTTCTCTCGAATTAAAAATAGATAGATAGATAGAGAGATAGGTAGATATAAGTAAGTCATTGCGAGTGAGAACAAGCACTATTCTAGGGATGCCACTAGATTGTCTGGACTCCACTAGTTTGGGAAAACAATTATCTCTGCAGAAGGGTGCATACCTCTATAGTCTTTGTAGGAGGATATGGACAGTCTGGGCATGTGTGCAAGAACGTTTAGTGCAGAGGGAGCCTAGCTGTTCACTAAAGCATAGTAGAAGTTGCTGGGCCTAAGCTTGTCTGCAAACATTCAAACCTGTAGATGCCTAAAGCTCGCAAATAGAAGGCAAATGTGGTTCTAGTAGGTCAGGCTGCATGTGGAAAAACAAGTATTCATGTTTGTGTTGGTTATTACTCACTAGGCTAAACCCTGGAGGCCGAGCATGTGGGATGTCTAGGGACCAAGATAGGTGTCTTAATCATTTAAATGTCACTTGTGATTGAATGAAGGTAGAATGGTTCAAGTTGAGAGTATGGAAGTTGGATATAGCACAAAGGAATAGGCTAGGACAAGGTCAGTTGGAGGAACCAGAGTCTGCAGAAGCCTAGAGCCATCAAGTACAAGGAACTCATAGCCACACTAGTCATGGTCACTGGATGTTCGACCATTCTAGTTACGCCAGAAAATAAAATGTCAGATAGGGATGTAAACACCAGGCTCACCCAGGAGGAGACCACAGGAAGTCTGTGTATTTATTGGTGTATTTTATGTGTCACAAGGCTTTCTGAAAGTAGATGTGGGTAGACAGGGCTAGGGTACATCCCTATGGGAGCATAGATGTAGGCTACAGCCAAGGACAAAATGCTTGGCATAGGCTAGGGCCAAGGAATGGGGACCTTGTTGAATTCTAGGGGTCATTACAGCAAGGCTAGGAGTCCAGACATCTGTGCCAAACTGCATGCAGCATGGGATTTATGTTTTGCATGACATGAAAACAGAAATATTGGGTTGTGTTTGGAGTTTCAGTAACTAGACTCTGGGGAGTGGATGGGAAGTTTGTGTATAGAGTGCCATGGTATAGTGAACATCTAGTCCTGTGGCCATAGATAGGACAACTATTGTAGAAAAACTAAATGTTAACTATAGCACATGAATAGATGGAGGGGCTGTGCTGGGGTGTGAGATTTTACACCCTACTGAATCCTAGAGGCACCTGTTATGTGTTATAGTTTGTCTATGTAGGCTAAAGTACTGTGATCAATTCAGCAAGTTGTAGAAAATCATGTATGATGAGTACATTTGGTGTTAGTCTACAGGCTTGACTCTGGGGAGTACTTGGGTATTCTGGGAAATCTGGGTATTAAGTTGTGTTGTATAGGTAGCCTAGAGTGTCCTGTGTGTAAGTGTTGTTACAGGAGATTCATGCAGGACACTATATGTTGCATTCAGCCTAAGAGACCATGGTGGGACTAAGATGGAACAAAGGATTTGGAACCCTACCAACAGCTAGAAGTCACTACTATTGAAATCTAGGGATGACACTGGATGTTCCATCCAGTCTGGACTCCACTGGATTAGAAAAACAATGATATTATGCAGAGCAGTGCTCTGAAATCTAGACGATGGAGGAGTATTCTGATAGTCTGGGGATAGAATGGTCATGTAGGGCAGCCACAACTCCTCTGGTTCTATGAGAGACTGATAGTCTTTGTGGGAATCTAGATGCTGTCAACAGCACAGAAAAAGTTGATGGGTCTAAGAATGCCGGAGATTGCTATAGAGGCAGCTGGAGAAGACCAGGACACTGGCTGTTGCAACTTGGGTAGATCAAGCCCTCTTTGTACAAAGTACTGAGTGGGTAACTAAACTAAACAAGTTAAAACCTGGGAAGACATAGAAAATCTGAATAAGGATTAATGCTCTATACTGTACCTAAAGTGTCCCGTGGATGTATTAGTGCAGGGTAAGTGGTAGCAAAGACTAGATGTTCACGACAGAAAAGGAGGATTCCTGAGAATAGTCTGATCTGAGTTATTTGGGACCATACTCCCGAGAAGACCCTTGACTAAAGAGGCAAACAGCCAGATTATGCAGGGGTGCTGGCTGTTAAACTCAAGCTAGATGCAGATGGATATGGAAAACAAGTATTGGTTGGTGGCTTATATAAGAAGCCAGTTCCTGGAGGAGAACATTAGGAATGTGGTAGAGTAGGGTGCTGCAGGTAACACAGAGGGTACTGTGGGTGGGTGAAGGTAGCAACTTGTCTGCTGCATGTATGTCGGCAATCGCACACGTGGAAGGCCAAGACATGGGATTTCCGAAATTATAGAAGCCTAGATATTGCTACTTAGGTGATCAAACTAAATTTGTATAATGACTTTGGGAAAGAGGCTAGATCCAGGTAGAGATAGAATATGAAATATCTGGTTGTGAGGGAGTGAGTACTTACCAGGCCATACCATGGTGGAGGACTCAGGAATACAGAATTTGGATTCGGGTAAGATAGTTAGCAAAATGAGTACTATATGTAGATTCAAGCAGCGCAGGTCCTTGTAGGACAATGTATGTTGGTTGGAGGAAAGGAGTAGATGCTGGGATTCGGCCCTCGCATTTGGAACTCTGTTGAATCCTGTGAGCATTACTACAACATGCAAGAATATCAGTGGCAAAAACTAGACTTGGACACTTGTAGTGACTTATGATCTGTTTGTTGGCATATGGGGAAACGCTATCTGGTTGGGGAAATATTCTGGGCTTGGTCTTTGGGGAAGATATGGAAAGTCTGGATTGGAAATGGAGTTGTGAAAGCAGGGCAACTATTTCATGCATGGGTGTAGGTGTGTTAAATTCAGGGGAGCCTAACTGTTGACTATACCAAAGAAGGAGTTGCTGGACCTAGTCTTGGCTGAAGGCTTTGAAAACCTTCACAGGCCTAAAATTTGCAAATGCAAGGCACATGAGGCAGCTGTAAGTCAGACAGCATGTGGAAAATCAAATATTCATTTGTGTGTGGTGGGTTACTCAATTGGCTAAAGTTGGGTCCTGGTGGTTGTGGGATGTCTGGTTATATAATGAAGTGGTTTAGGCATCGGAATCATCCTGCAGATGGATTCAGGTAGGATGGTTACTGTTGGGAATGTAGATGCTGGATACAGCACAAAAGAATGTGCTAGGACAAGGCCAGTTGGAGGGAAAGTGCCAGCAGAAGCTTAGAACTATCTATCAAAGCACGGTAGGACTAAGATGGAGCCTAGGGTTTGGAACTCAGCAAACAGCTAAAAGTCACTATAAGTGTGAGAAAACAGCTCTTTTAGAGTTCTCACTGGATGTTTCATCAGGTCTGGACTCTACTGGAGTAGGAAAAGAATTATCTGCTCGAAAGGTGCACTTACTTCTCTTGGCATTGTAGAAGGATTTGGACAGTCTTGGCATGCTGTGATATTATGTAGTCAGCCAGAGATCCTGTGGTTTGATGAGGTTGGGGTTGTCTCAGTGGGGATGTATATGTTGTCTACAGCACAGGAGGATTTGATGGGACTAGGAATCCTATATGCTATGAATATGTTTTATTACCATTGGTTATTCAAGA
The DNA here is from genome assembly GCF_018167655.1 of Microtus oregoni. Lineage (NCBI taxonomy): Eukaryota > Metazoa > Chordata > Mammalia > Rodentia > Cricetidae > Microtus > Microtus oregoni. The sequence continues at coordinate 11,621 of NW_024544307.1, read as the reverse complement.
AGATGCTTTGGGCAATCGATTAGTAGAATATAGCCAGGCAGGAAATCTGAACAGAGATATAGAGAGAAAGTAGGCAGAGTCAGGGAGATGCCATGTAGCTGCTGAAGGAGAAAACCAGCAGCTACCAGTGAGAGCCTTACTGGTATGGATCATAATGATACATAGATATACAAAAGGGAATCCCACATCAATATGAGCTATGTTTGGAGGGATGTGGAAAAACAGTATTTGGAACAGGAAATATTCACTAGGTTCGAACTTTAGGAGGACACGATAACTTTTCATAAGGAGTGGGGTTATTCCATTAGCCAGTACAGGTATGATAAGTGTTGGGGAACTCTCAGTGTTGGCTACAGAATAGTAGTAGCTGGTGGGATCATGCTGTGTTTTGAGATTTGTGTCCCTAAAACTTGCCAAAAATCACTACTGCAGAGGGCAAGGGTCCATTCTTTGATGGGACAGGGACTATTCAATCTAGGATAAATTCCACTGAATATGGAAAACCAATTACAGAGTATGGATATCTTCACCTGGATAAATCCTGGAGGGGGACATAGGAAGTCTGGGTATGGTGTGAAGAGGTATGGGCAACTCTAAGACCCCTGTTGGTTTATCTAAATAGGATTATATCTGGCTGTAGCCCAGATGTTCTCTATAATATAGGAAAAATGTTCTAAATAGGCTGCAACATGTTGAAGCCTAAAATTCACTACTATAAGGCAAGGAGTCCAGACCAAGATTGAACATTTCTTATGGTTTCCAGGTTATACATAACAGAATGTTAAAAATCAAGTGTCTAATACTGTGTGATATTCTCAATAGGCTAGACACCAGAAGATAGGAGAACCCTGGTTATGGACTGGGCTTATGTTGGTTGTAGAAAGCCTCCTTAGGTGAGTGAGTATATTAAAGGAGGCTGTATGCTCACCACAGTAAAAGAGATATTGAGGCTAGGCTGGGTCACCTGACTTGGAATAAGGTGGAAGCCTGGAGGCCATGATTTGTTGCTACACAGCCAGACAAGATATGGACACTGGTTTGCGTATATTCATTAGGTACAGAGGAATGTGGAGATGCAAGTATTCGTGTGTGTGTGTGTGTGTGTGTGTGTGTGTGTGTGTATGTGTGTGTGAGTGTGTGTGTGTGTACGGTCAACAGGCTAAGCCATGGAGTAGGAATGTTATTTGGGAATGATTTTAGGGAAGACATTCAAGATACTAGCCAAAGATTGAGGCAGACATTTTGGACTAAACCATTGACAGGGATAGCATTGTTGAAGAATTTGGAGAAGCAAATGATCTGTCATGTGTTCTACCACAACAAAGGTAGATATGTAAAAAAGTTTGAGGTGGAAAATTTGCCTTAGAGTTATTAAACAAAGTCTCCATCTAAACCCAAACTCTCTTTGCCTTCTCAATATCTTCCCCCTATCATCAAAGTGTCAGGAGTGGTACAGTCCACTATTTGTTCCTTCCTTCCCCAGGCATTCTTGTGGGTCAGAACCAGGCTTTGTGATGTCAGAGCACAAGCTCACCTACTATTGGTCGAGACCTTGATGATGACTCAGGTCTGAGGGTGTGGCCTTCCCTAGTCTGCCAGTTGTTCACAGCCCCTCGAGGGAGAAACAACAGGCACTCACGCGACTTGGTGATGGAGAGTCTAGCAAAGGAACCTAAGGAATCACTGTCCGACATGGACCTCCCAACATCCAGTAGTGATGTTCCGATGGCAGCGAACGGGCCAGTCCTTATGGTGAAGACAAAGGCAGCTCTAAAGCAGTATCCACCTTACATGTCGTGCGGAAAGGTGAGTTGACGAACCCTACTGGAGCTCCCTCCTCTACTCATTTACTCTTACCTAAAGTCACTACCTCTCTCCTTCCTGGCATAAATCCCTTATCAATTCTCACCTCTTCCGACAAAGTGTCCTTCACATGCCTCTCCTGACTTCTCCCTCTATTAACTAATTCTTGTGTTCACCTCTTGCCATTCCAGGCACACAAGAAAAGCAAACACCGGAAGCACTCCTCAAAGAAGAGGAACAAGAGAAAGAGGGAGGCCGAAGAGGCAGCTGCCCTCGAACGGAAGAAAATCAAAGTGAAAGCTGTTACTGCAATGCCTGAACCTAAGGAGGAGGAGCCTGAAAAGGAAGCCGAGGTGCACACTACTGGAGAAGCAAGCGTGGTCGCAGCAGCCGATGAGGGGGAGAGCCAATAAGATGGCTATCATGAAGACGGGGAATGCACAAAAATGACAAAGAAAATTGCATTCGTATAAATTTCTTAAATTGAAAATAAATTCAATTTAGTTGAAAAGCTATGTGTCTTTTACAGTGACTAAAAGCGAAACCAGGAAAGGGAAGGAAAAATGATGGTTATAGGAGAAGAGAGGGAAGATGGGTGGGTGAATGGCAATGGAGAGATTTGTTCTTCACTAGGTTTGGGACAGTCATAGTGGGTTCATGGAAAGAGGGGGAGTTTGGGTTGGTAGAAGACAAGGGAGGGATTTGGGTCTACAAAGGTTTGGGCATTAATTGTGGGTGCATAAAAGAGGCGAGTTTGTGTGGGAAGAAGACAAGGGAGGGATTAGGGTCTCCAAAATTTTGTGGCTTTAACGGTGAGAGCATGGAAAGAGAGGGAGTTTTGGTGGGTAGGAGACAAGGGAGGGATTTGTGTCTCCAAAGGTTTGGGCATCAATGGTGGGTGCATGGAAGACGGGGAGTTTGGGTGGGAAGAAGACAAGGGAGGGATTTGGGTCTCCAAAGTTTTGGGGCAGTAATGGTGATGGCATGAAAAGAAAGGGAGTTTGGGTGGGAAGATGACAAGGGAGGGATTTGGGTCTCCAAAGAATTGGTCATCAATGGTGGGTGCATGGAAGAGGGGGAGTTAGGGTGGATAGAAGACAAGGAAGGGATTTGTGTCTCCAAAGGTTTTGGGCAGTAATGGTGAGTGCATGAAAAGAAAGGGAACTGGGTTGGTAGATGACAAGGGAGGGATTTGTGTCCCAAAGATATGGGCATCACTTGTGGGTGCATGGAAGAAAGGGAGTTTGGGTGTGTAGGAGACAAGGGAAGGATTTGTGTTTGTAAAGGTTTGGGCATGAATGATGGGTGCATGGAAGAGGGGGAGTTTGGGTGGGAAGAAGAGAGGGAGGGATTTTTTCTCCAAACGTTTGGGCATCATTGGTGGGTGCCTGGATGAGGGGGATTTTGGGGCAGTAATGGTGAGTGCATGAAAAGAAAGGGAGCATGGGTGGGTAGAAGACAAGGGAGGGATTTGGGTCTCCAAAGGTTTGGGCATCAATGGTGGGTGCATGAAAGTGGGGATGTTTGGGTTGGAAGAAGACAAGGGTGGGATTTGGGTCTCCAAAGGTTTGGGCAACAATGGTGGGTGCATGGAAGAGGGGGAGTTCGGGTGGGAAGAAGACAAGTTTGGGATTTGGGTCTCCAAAGGTGTGGGAAACAATGGTGGGTGCATGGAAGAGGGGGAGTTTGGGGGGAAGAAGACAAGGGAGGGATTTGGGTCTCCATATGTTTGGAGCAGTAATGGTGAGTGCATGGAAAGAGAGGGAGTTTGGGTGGGTAGAAGACACGGGAGGGATTTGGGTCTCCAAAGGTTTGGGCATCAATTGTGGGTGCATGGAAGAGAGGGAGTTTGGGTGGGTAGGAAAAAAGGGAGGGATTTGTGTCTCCAAAAGTTTGGGCATCAATGGTGGGTGCCTTGAAGAGGGGGATTTTGTGTGGGTAGAAGACATGGGAGGGGTTTGTGTCTCCAAAATTTTGGGGCAGTAATGGTGAGAGCTTGGAAATTGTGGGAATATGGGTGGGTAATGCCAGGGAAGGGAGTTGGATCTCATATACTTTGGAGAGTGTAATGATGGGTAAATGATAAGAGACATTTGGGTGGGTACATGACAAGGGAAGGATTTGATTCTCAAATACTCAGGTGGCAGAAATCATGAGTATCTGTTAAGAGAGGAGTTTGGGTTATTATATGAAGGGTGGGATTAGGGTCTCAGAAAGATGGGGTCAGAAATGGTGGATATATAGGAACAGAGGGAGTATGCTGGGTAAATGACAAGGGAGGGATTTGGGTCTTATACACTTTAGGGGCAGCAATGGTGAGTATGTAGCAAGAGAAATACTTTGGATGGGCATACGACAATGGAGAGATTAGGGTCTCACAAAGCCGGTCGCAAAATGATGGGTATATGCCCAGAGAGGAGTTTGGGTAGCTGTATGACCAGGGGGTGTTTGGGTCTCTTAAGGTTTGGGGCAGAAATAATTGGTATATTTCATGAAACAGAGTTTGGGTGGGTATATGTCAAGAGAGGGGGTTTTGTTGGGCTTATAAACATGGATATATTTGGGTCTGACATGTTTGGGGGAAGAAATGGTGGTTACATCACAAGACAGGAAATTGTGTGGTTACATGAAAATAGAAGAATTTTCAGTGGGCATATGGCAAGAGAAGGATTTGGGTCACAGCAGGATGGGGGCAGACATGGTGGATATATGGCTAGCGAGGGAGTTTGGGTGAGTACATGACATGGGGCAGATTGGGCCATCACAACGTTTGGGGGAAGAAATGGTGGAAACATTATAAGAGAGAGTATTAGGTTTGGTGTATGGCTAAGGAGGAATGAGTGTCTTGGAAGGATGGGTCCAGAAATAGTGGGTACATGGCGAGAGAGGGAGTTCACTTGGTTGAATGAAAGGGAGAGATTTGTGTCTGATAAGGTTTTAGGGAAGAAATATTGGCTATATGGCAAGAGAGGTAGTGTGGATAGGCAGATGACAAAGGAGGGATGTGGTCTCATAAGGATGAAGGCAGCAACAGTGGGGAGAGAGAGAGAGAGAGAGAGAGAGAGAGAGAGAGAGAGAGAGAGATTGGGTTGGTATATCATATGGGAGAGATTATGGTTTTTCAAAGTTTGATGGCAGATAAACAATTTTCATGAATTTACGATAAAGATGGATTTGATTGCGTGTATTGTATGAACCACACCTTGAACTCAAATTTCAAGTTGAGGCCTAGAAAATTGATTTAGGTGGGTATATGACACAGAAGACTCTTTGGTGTTGAAGATGGAAAATCTGACATTTTGTATACTATAGGGATAGAGGCCAGAAAAGGAATATGGTTTGATATATAAAAAGAAGAAAATTTGGGTTAGCATATGACAAAGAAGGGACTTTGGTTCCCACAGATTTGAGGGTCATACCACACATGCACTGTAAGACTCATAGAGGTAATTATGGAGCATTGAATCCAAATTGCTACATTTATCTAATCTCATAGATACGGATGAAGAAGACTGTGCTCCACCATCCATGTATTTTGCAAGATCCGGGCAAAACTTCACAGTATGAATGTCTCAACCTATCTGAGGTGAAGTGTGTGAGTGACAGTTATCCCCACAAATAGCTGTTATGTTTCCTGTTTGGCAACTTTTTTTGAATGTTGGTTTTATACCTCACCATCCAATGTAAGTAAGGAAATCTCCCCAGGAGCAATAATCACCCAGAAAACTCAAATCTACTGATCACATCTCAGTGAAAAAATGGTAATTTGAAGTGACAGGTTTACCCTTGGTTATCCTTTATAAAAAATTTGTGTTTTAATAGGGCTTTTAGAATGGGCTGCTTACATAACAGGCCTAGCAGAAATGAGGATATACTAATGAGACAATTGTGTAGCTTGATCTATCAGAACAGTCAAATCATTGACGTCAACGTAATGAGTATTTCTACAGAAATCTCATGCCAGGTAAAGCAATGTTCTCTACCCAAAGGAAAACCTTGTCTCCTTAAAGAGATTTCACACAATTCCTACTATCAAACCACCTTGCCAGATAAGACTAACAATTAGACAATGATGGGTGAGCTAAGGGAGGGTAGATGCCACCTCCTGACCACAACTGCTTATATGTCAATACCCTGTCCCTCTAGCTAAACTCTAATCTCAGTTCAGGATTTCAAGATGCAAGAGACTTGAAAGGGTCTCTGGATCTATTGATCACTAGTTAATTGGATGCTTGCCTATAATTTTAGGAAATTAATTCATGATCATCATGTCAGGATTCTGGCAAACACGGCACTGGGCCTGTTGTTGAGTCCATACCAACTGATTCATCAGTAGTAGGTAGAGAGAGAGAGAGAGAGAGACGTGGCCTGATGTGGGAATGTAAACCTCAAAACCCACCCTCAGTGACATATATTATCCACAAAGGCTATATGCATTCCAGCATGGTCACACCTCCTAATTTCCCAAACAGTTGCACTTCTTGGTAACTAAGTAAGTATTCAAGTACATGAGAGCCTGTTTTTCATTCCCTTTCATTAACTGTCACATTTCTCTAGAAGCCAGCAACTGTCAGTAGTTTGTCAGTTAGCGGTACAGACTTCTGAGCCATCCCCCTTAGTCAAAAATGCACTGTAGGAGGGCTCCAGAGTCTAACTGGCAAACTCCTGACAGTTGGTGGCTTCTAGAGAAGTGTGAGAGTTAATGTGGATGGAAACCATACTGGCATATATTTGAGTGCTTAGTCACCAAGCATACTGGAATATGACCTGGCCTCATCTTACACAGGCCTTTGCATGCAATCACGACGGCTCTGTATTTGTGAGAGCAATGACTCTGTCATGTCTTGAGATCACAATTTCACTCTTGGCATCTGCAGCCTCAGACTCATAAAATCTTTTTAAATGCTCCCTGCAATGGTACCTGAGTCTTGAAGAGAGGGCTACAAATATCCCATTGCACATACTCTCATTTTTTTTCCAGGATGACCAGTTTTGATTGTCTTTTTTAAACATAATCTACTCTACCAAGGTCTCTGAGGAGGTCTGAGAACTGCACTAATCTGTAGTTATCGAGGTATGAATGTAGAGTGAAGCTTGATACTTCATTCATTTAACAAAATAATAGTATGAGGTTCAATACTGGGGTCTTGGAACTCCATAACCATGTGTTCTCGACAAAGCTTACAGCAGCAGGCATGTGATGCTTTCTGTAGAGTAGACCTTAAATTCACTCTTAAGGAGCTGATTATTCCCAGAAAGTTTGTACCACTATTGCATTCATGGACATATCTTTCTAGGTTGTTCATTAATATAGTATGCAATATTCTTAGTTTGGTACGACGACTGATGATCCTCCCAGGAGCACACCATGTAGGCTAGAGCAAAGGATGAAATACTGGGACTAAACTGGGAACTAGGATTTAGGACTTTGTTGAAGTTAGAGATCATTACTGCAAGGCAAAGATTTCAGGCTACTATGGTGGCACTGCCTAAGGCTCATGATTTACACGCTACAGGATATGAAAACAGAAATATTGGGATGTATGTGGAATATCCAATAGACTAGGCCCTGGAAGAGAACACAGAAAGTTTGTGTATAGAGTGGGGTAGTATAGTCAACATCTAGTCCTGTGCCTGTGGATAGGGCAAGTACTAGTGGCACTCTAATTGTTCCTTATAGCACTGAAATTGGGGGTGTATGAGATTTGGGACCATGATGAAGCCTGAAGGCCTCTGCTCTGAAGTATAAGTTGTTTGTCTAGGCTGGGGTACTGGTATAGATTCAGCAGGATGTGCAAAAACATTTATGATGAGTATGTTAGGGATAATTAACAGGCCTGACTCTGGAGAGGTCATGGGGAATCTGAGTACAGAGTTGGGTTGTATAGGCAGCACACAGTGTTCTGTGGCTAAGTGTTGTAACAGGAACTTCATGCAGGAACCAAGATCTTACCTATAGCAAAGAAGAACATGGTAGTACTAGTCTGAAGCAAAGGATTTCGGACATTGACAAAAGTTAGAAGTCACTACAAGGATCGGTGGAGGTGGTGCATGACTTTAATCATAGCACTTGGGAGGCAGAGGCAGGAGGATCTCTGTAAGTGTGAAGCCAACCTGGTCTACAGAGCTAGTGCACACATAGACTTCAAAGTTACATAGAGAAGCCTTCCCTCAGATTAAAAATAGATAGATAGATAGACAGATAGGTAGATATAAGTAAGTCATTGCGAGTGAGAACAAGCACTATTCTAGGGATGCCACTAGATGGTCTGGACTCCACTAGTTTGGGAAAACAATTATCTTTGCAGAAGGGTGCATACCTCTATCGACTTTATAGGAGGATATGGACAGTCTGGGCATGTGTGCAAGAACGTTGAGTGCAGAGGGAGCCTAGCTGTTCACTAAAGCATAGTAGAAGTTGCTGGGCCTAAGCTTGTCTGCACACATTCAATCCTGTAGATGCCTAAAGCTCACAAATGGAAGGCAAGTGTGTTTCTAGAAGGTCAGGCTGCATGTGGAAAAACAAGTATTCATGTTTGTGTTGGTTATTACTCACTAGGCTAAACCCTGGAGGCCAAGCATGTGGGATGTCTAGGGACAAAGATAGGTGGCTTAATCATTTAAATGTCACTTGTGATTGAATGAAGGTAGAATGGTTCAAGTTGAGAGTATGGAAGTTGGATATAGCACAAAGGAATAGGCTAGGACAAGGTCAGTTGGAGGAACCAGAGTCTGCAGAAGCCTAGAGCCATCAAGTACAAGGAACTTATAGCCACACTAGTCATGGTCACTGGATGTTCGACCATTCTAGTTACGCCAGAAAATAAAATGTCAGATAGGGATGTAAACACCAGGCTCACCCAGGAGGAGACCACAGGAAGTCTGTGTATTTATTGGTGTATTTTATGTGTCACAAGGCTTTCTGAAAGTAGATGTGGGTAGACAGGGCTAGGGTACATCCCTATGGGAGCATAGATGTAGGCTACAGCCAAGGACAAAATGCTTGGCATAGGCTAGGGCCAAGGAATGGGGACCTTGTTGAATTCTAGGGGTCATTACAGCAAGGCTAGGAGTCCAGACATCTGTGCCAAACTGCATGCAGCATGGGATTTATGTTTTGCATGACATGAAAACAGAAATATTGGGTTGTGTTTGGAGTTTCAGGAACTAGACTCTGGGGAGTGGATGGGAAGTTTGTGTATAGAGTGCCATGGTATAGTGAACATCTAGTCCTGTGGCCATAGATAGGACAACTATTGTAGAAATACTAAATGTTAACTATAGCACATGAATAGATGGAGGGGCTGTGCTGGGGTGTGAGATTTTACACCCTACTGAATCCTAGAGGCTCCTGTTATGTGTTATAGTTTGTCTATGTAGGCTAGAGTACTGTGATCAATTCAGCAAGTTGTAGAAAATCATATATGATGAGTACATTTGGTGTTAGTCTACAGGCTTGACTCTGGGGAGTACATGGGTATTCTGGGTAATCTGGGTATTAAGTTGTGTTGTATAGGTAGCCTAGAGTGTCCTGTGTGTAAGTGTTGTTTCAGGAGATTCATGCAGGACACTATATGTTGCATTCAGCCTAAGAGGACCATGGTGGGACTAAGATGGAACAAAGGATTTGGAACCCTACCAACAGCTAGAAGTCACTACTATTGAAATCTAGGGATGACACTGGATGTTCCATCCAGTCTGGACTCCACTGTATTAGAAAAACGATGATAGGATGCAGAGCAGTGCTCTGAAATCTAGACAACGGAGGAGTATTCTGATAGTCTGGGGATAGAATGGTCATGTAGGGCAGCCACAACTCCTCTGGTTCTATGAGAGACTGATAGTCTTTGTGGGAATCTAGATGCTGTCAATAGCATAGAAAAAGTTGATGGGTCTAAGAATGCCGGAGATTGCTATAGAAGCAGCTGGAGAAGACCAGGACACTGGCTGTTGCAACTTGGGTAGATCAAGCCCTCTATGTACAAAGTACTGAGTGGGTAACTAAACTAAACAAGTTAAACCCTGGGAAGACATAGAAAATCTGAATGAGGATTAATGCTCTATACTGTACCTAAAGTGTCCCGTGGATGTATTAGTGCAGGGTAAGTGGTAGCAAAGACTATATGTTCACGACAGAAAAGGAGGATTCCTGAGAATAGTCTGAGCTGAGTTATTTGGCACCATACTCCCTAGAAGACCCTTGACTAAAGAGGCAAACAGCCAGATTATGCAGGGGTGCTGGCTGTTAAACTCAAGCTAGATGCAGATGGATATGGAAAACAAGTATTGGTTGGTGGCTTATATAAGAAACCAGTTCCTGGAAGAGAACATTAGGAATGTGGTAGAGTAGGGTGCTGCAGGTAACACAGAGGGTACTGTGGGTGGGTGAAGGTAGCAACTTGTCTGCTGCATGTATGTCGGCAATTGCACACGTGGAAGGCCAAGACATGGGATTTCCGAAATTATATTGCTACTTAGGTGATCAAACTAAATTTGTATAATGACTTTGGGAAAGAGGCTAGATCCAGATAGAGATAGAATATGAAATATCTGGTTGTGAGGGAGTGAGTACTTACCAGGCCATACCATGGTGGAGGACTCAGGAATACAGAATTTGGATTCGGGTAAGATAGTTAGCAAAATGAGTACTATATGTAGATTCAAGCAGGCGCAGGTCCTTGTAGGACAATGTATGTTGGTTGGAGGGACAGGAGTAGATGCTGGGATTCGGCCCTCACATTTGTAACTCTGTTGAATCCTGTGAGCATTACTACAACATGCAAGAATATCAGTGCAAAAACTAGACTTGGACACTTGTAGTGACTTATGATCTGTTTGTTGGCATATGGGGAAACGCTATCTGGTAGGGGAAATATTCTGGGCTTGGTCTTTGGGGAAGATATGGAAAGTCTGGATTGGAAATGGAGTTGTGAAAGCAGGCAACTATTTCATGCATGGGTGTAGGTGTGTTAAATTCAGGGGAGCCTAACTGTTGACTATACCAAAGAAGGAGTTGCTGGACCTAGTCTTGGCTGAAGGCTTTGAAAACCTTCACAGGCCTAAAATTTGCAAATGCAAGGCACATGAGGCAGCTGTAAGTCAGACAGCAAGTGGAAAATCAAATATTCATTTTTGTGTAGTGGGTTACTCAATTGGCTAAAGTTGGGTCCTGGTTGGTTGTGGGATGTCTGGTTATATAATGAAGTGGTTTAGGCATCGGAATCATCCTGCAGATGGATTCAGGTAGCATGGTTACTGTTTGGGAATGTAGATGCTGGATACAGCACAAAAGAATGTGCTAGGGACAAGGCCAGTTGGAGGGAAAGTGCCCAGCAGAAGCTTAGAACTATCTATCAAAGCACGGTAGGACTAAGATGGAGCCTAGGGTTGGAACTCAGCAAACAGCTAAAAGTCACTATAAGTGTGAGAAAACAGCTCTTTTTAGAGTTCTCACTGGATGTTTCATCAGGTCTGGACTCTACTGGAGTAGGAAAAGAATTATCTGCTCGAAAGGTGCACTTACTTCTCTTGGCATTGTAGAAGGATTTGGACAGTCTTGGCATGCTGTGATATTATGTAGTCAGCCAGAGATCCTGTGGTTTGATAAGGTTGGGGTTGTCTCAGTGGGAATGTATATGTTGTCTACTGCACAGGAGGAATTGATGGGACTAGGAATCCTATATGCTATGAATATGTTTTATTACCATTGGTTATTCAAGAAGATGCTTTGGGCAATCGATTAGTAGAATATAGCCAGGCAGGAAATCTGAACAGAGATATAGAGAGAAAGTAGGCAGAGTCAGGGAGATGCCATGTAG